>NC_079167.1:57188700-57488700 GCF_947568905.1 Ostrea edulis
CACCTATATCATTTTGCTAGATGCCTTCAAGTGTAACATTTTAATGGAAAATGCTTTGAGGAGGCACATCAGTCAAACTTGATGAATTTGAGAGAACATTGTTTTGATGTAAGCTATTTTTTCTATTTTCCTACAGAGTGTCACAGTCTCCTCCACTAGAGAGGGAAAAATTGTTAGAGGATGTTAGGTAAGTGTTTAGATTCAGTCTCCTCTGCTAGAGAGGGAAAAACTATTAGAGGATGTTAAGTAAGTGTTTAGATTCAATGTCCTCCGCTAGAGAGGGAGAAATTGTTAGGGGATGTTAGGTAAGTGTTTAGATTCAGTCTCCTCCACTAGAGAGGGAAAAACTATTAGAGAATGTTGGGTAAGTGTTTAGATTCAATGTCCTCCACTAGAGAGGGAGAAATTGTTAGAGGATGTTAAGTAAGTGTTTAGATTCAGTGTCCTCTGCTAGAGAGGGAAAAACTGTTAGAGGATGTTAAGTAAGTGTTTAGAATTTTTCTATCGCTAGAGAGGGAAAAACTGTTAGAGGATGTTAAGTAAGTGTTTGGTTTCAGTGGAAGAAATCAGAGACAGCTTTGCTGCTGTTATAGTACAATGTATAGAATAATTTAGGTAATGAAGAATACATACACTTTGTTTGATCGAGCATAAATAAGCTTTCAATGCACAGGTACATTAATGTTTTCAAAACATAAAATTTGTTCATTCTGATATATGAAAAGATGTAATTTTAAAGACAGATTTGAACTAAAAGGTCAAGGTCAGTGCTGTGTGACTGCCAATGGTCAAGGTTATTCATCAAAGTGAAGGTTAGGTTAAATTAGCCACATGGATCTGGCTCTAACATATATCAAAAAAGGGGGGGGGGGGCATTCCACAGCAACATGGACGATACATGAACTTTTACTTTTTCTGTAGCAAGGACAGATTTCTGACTTGTTCTCAAAGATCAGACACGGGTTTATGTGACGGAATTAATATTGCCCTTTGAAACAATGATAGCTGAAGTAGAATACCCACCAATGACCAAGTGAACAAAAATCAAACCCTTCCCCTCTCCACCAAAGAGGACACCAAAGTAAAGGTTGAAGGGAAAATACCAAACAGCAAAATTAACCACATCAAGGACGAAAATGGACGTATTATGCATAATCACTCTAGGGATCAGGACAATTATAAGATGGAGTTAATGGCACAATGCACATGTGGTAGTGATGTGCAGCATTCAGTTGAGGAAAGTTCTGAGCATGAGCACCTGCTGTGTGAGTTGGTGAGAAGAGTCCACATCGAACATTAATGAAGTGGACGGCTGTGGATAAAGAAAAGTGTGTGGGTGCCATAGTTTGTAAATTAGATATGCACAAGAAAATGGTACGAAGAGGGTACATAGGCATGCTGGCAGTAGATGCAGACTACAGAAGGAAAAAGATAGGGTCCCGTTTAGTTTTGAAAGCCATTAGAGGAATGATTGCTGATGATTGTAATGAGATGGTCCTTGAGACAGAAATTACAAACAAGGAGTGTTGCGGTTGTATGAGAATCTGGGGTTTGTGAGAGACAAACGATTGTTTAGGTACTATCTGAATTGGGTGGACGCTCTACGGTTAAAACTCTGGTTAAGGTGAATGTGGTGTTAAAATGCTACAATATGAAATTACGAAATGTAACCCCCAAAACAAGTTACAAATTATATGATTCCTTCACTGTTACATGATTGTATTACGTGGAAAAAAGATTGCATTATGTGAACCATTTTGTTGCACAGGCGTTCATGTATTTTAATGATAATGTGTGAATACTGATATGTCATTGATTTTCTTGAAGTAAAAATAAACTATGGGGGAAAAGGGGGGGGGGGGGGTTGTTCCCTCCTTCTATTGTAGAAACTTAGCTTTACTGGAGTTTATTGAAATACAAATTAAATGAATATTCTTGAACCATCTTTGAGTAATGGCAGTCAGATGAACAAAATGAATATGAATGCTTAAAGCAAGCACTAATCTTCATTCTTTATTGTCAATTAGAAATGGTATCTTTCCACTAACTGCCTTCAACATACCCACACCCCCTCCAAAACCAAGGGCCAAAACTCCAGAGGTTGAGGAGATGTCCAAGTCTGAGGACCCAGAACCTGTGGATGTGGAGAACCGCCTAGTCATGCAGTCCTCTTGTGCAGTGAAGAGAACAGACGAACTGGGAAAATATAACCTGACTCTGCAACTGAAGATGGATGACAAAATGAACAGACAGTTGACAGCCGAGTTCAACAACGAGGATACATCAGAGAATTTGGCTCAAGAACTAGTGCATTACGGGTTTATCAATAAGGTACATGTATGTTATATATTACCTTCACAACAACAGAATAAGATAAACAAGTGCAATTTGTACTGTTAGTAATGTAGTCACTCTATGGGCATCTGAAAAAAAGTTGAGCCAAAGCAATCAAAATTTTGTAAGATTTTAACCAGGGAGAGTATATTAAGTAATACAAATACATCTGTAATGAAAAAGACTCAATACTGGTTTATGAAGACATTGCCATTTAGATACGGTGTACCATAAAATCGCTATAAATGTTCTTTTCATGATTGATTCATTTGGCCATCTTGTTGTGAAACCTTGGTTTCCAATGAAATCTCAAAAACTATTTGAGATTTAGTATTGAAACTTTACATGCAAAGTTTATGACCCCTATTATTTTAGTCATGAAATTTTGGATCCATCGAAAAATATGTGAAGGGAAGATTGTTGAATATCACCATATTTCAATTTGTGTGTTATTTTTGCAGAGTGATCTTGACAGCATAACAAGACTGATTGAGGATTCCATTCGACCCACCATAATAGAAAATGGTTTCCCAGAAAGTGTTGCAACAGCTTAATGTCTTCCTCATGCAATGTTGACAGTTTATCAGCCTATCTAAACTCTCATAAGCATTATGGCCATATAATGTTGACAGTTTATCAGCCTATCTAAACTCTGATAAGCATTGTGGCCATATAATTTGTTTCCCTTTTCCCAAGAGAAATAGCTTACAGCCCAAGGAAGGAAAGGTAGTGTTAGGGAGTCATTGAGAGCAATGATTCCTCCAGCACTGTGATCTTGACTATGTCAGTAGACAGAACTTATGGCTTACCCTGTAGATGAGCAGTCAGTCAGTCTATACTACCTTATATTAAGGTAAACATTACATGGTGCACACAGTCTCTATGTTGTAGATGAACCACTGTTCTAATAGCTCAAAGCTCAAGATACTAAAAGACCTACCAACTTCATCAAGATTCCACGATGTAAAAAACAGTAGTATGGAACATAGTAGCTATTCACTTCAAGTATTGAAAGATTTCAAAATGTTAACTGTGTATAATAGAATTCAAAATTTTGGATTAAAACTTTCAATAATTTTTAATGTTGATTGTGGTTAAGCTAAACTGAATAATACAAATTTTACTGATGGATGGTTTTAATTTTAATGAGAAATACATGTCTTATGAGATCATTGATAATTTCTTCAATTTAGATTTTACTCAACACTTCGGTGTATAAATAGTTTTGCATGTACAATGTTAATATTTTTTGTGCGACATTTCAAGAATTATCTTACACAAAATGTGTTGATAAGAGAAATTGAATACTTATGTATGAACAATTACAGTAGATACCTGGTATTGTTGAAGAAAATTTTTCATGTCTAAATTTACTAAGAATTTCATTTTCTTCATTTTTTTTATTTGTATAATTGGTTAAAAAGATAAAATACCCCGGTAGATGATAATGGGCATTAAAATGAGTACATGTACATTATCTTTTTATAGAATTTCCACTCTTAAATGTGAATGCAATTATGTATTAATTTATACAAGTTTTTAACTTTGGGACAAATTGAACACCAATTTATTGTCTTTGGAAGTTTACTGTAAATGTGATTGCAGGGGATGGGGTATAAATGTGGTGAATCTGTTGTTAAGGACTAGGAAATTGTAAGAAATACAATTGAACTTTATAGGTATCCAAAACATCGAGATCTCGAATACCATTGGTATGTCGAAGTGAGTTGGAAGTCCCAAATACATTTTCTTTATGTATTTTAACCTCAATATCTCAAACTCTCAGATATCATTTTAAAAAAATTCATGGACTCTATCGAGTTTGAGATAATGAGGTTTGATTGTATGCTATAAGAAATGGTTACTGTTCACGGGGGATTAATGTTTGTGGATCACCTTTGCCCATGAATTTACACACTCTTGAACATTGATACACAATTGTAAGTTATTTTTCTTTATATTAGAATTGTGTATCGATAAAGTATATGAAGAATATTCATTATCATTGTAACTTTTATACAATGTAAATACTTCCAGTGTCACATTATGATTGCACGGTCACAATTATAATCAAATAGTCAATGCAATGGAAACCAGCTTTAGTAGGCATCAATGTACCATTAACCACTCTTAGTTAAGAGGGATTGGTTTTAGGCTTGAAGTTACCTGTGAAATTACATCCCCACAAGCAGTAAAATTTTGTTTACCCACTAGCATTAACCCCGTGAACAATGATGATTCCAAAGTGTAAAGAATATATTATAGGAAATTATTAAAGAATAGTCACAATACTCTAGACTGCAAATTTTCCTTATGCCGAAGTTTTTCTACTTTACAGGACATGTAACAAAATGCAAAATATCAGTACACATTTCCCTTTCTTTTTTCACATACTTAACAGCAAGAATTCATTTTGTAAAATAATACTAACTTCATTTTATTCTTTGAACTTCAATCAGGGTGATTATACCAATCCTAGGTTATTTTCTTGGAATAGTTTTGTATCGCATTTATTTAGTTGGCATCATTCCAAGTCAATCTAGTATACCGGTGTTAACTAGTGTGCTTATTTTATAGTTTGAAATCTGGCCTGCAGTTTTTGTTGAACTTGAGATGTGTTGGTATTGAACTAGAGAGATTTTGTGATTGCAGTGAATTTTTCCCATTTCCTTACCAAAAGAATTTGGAAGCACTTATTAAGGATAATCTAAACGTGACCATATAAACAACTAGTAATCAATTCAATTCTTTATTGGCACTCAAACACATGCAAGTGCTGTTAGCCCTGAATTATAGTAAGAGACATAATGATATATTTGTAAATTTAGTATATTGCAGTGGTATGTATAAAACGAAGATAAATAATTATTTACTTACTCAGTATGCAGGTATGTTCAGAATATTGTGAGTACGACGGATCTTGTTCTAGTTCACCTTGATGAAATCTATGAGAATTTATGCTATTCAGTCAATTCTCAAATAATTGCCTCTTGATTATCACCATTCTCACAATTATGCCTCGTTCTTCAGGAATATTTTTTTTATCATCTGTCACCCTGTTTTCATAAAATTTCAGTTATTTCAAAACACTACCACTACAGTTTGATGGGTTAATTGCTTGTCTCAGATTGTCAGTGAAAGGAGTAGTTTAAGTTGGGTTTTTTTATACCCTTTAGGTAAATTAACAAGAAAATGATTTTTAAAATATGAACTGCTGTTCCATTTTCTGTTCATAAGAAATTGCATGATCAGCCATGACAGTGCCATGAAAGCATTCATTTTACCCTTAAGACATTTTGCACCAGAAATGTGCTTATTATTTACTGACTCTTTTCTCTTCTATTTCTATTGAAATTGACATTGCTTTCATCTGCAACAATGAATGCATGTTTGCTGCAAACTAATTCAATCAGTTCTTACTACCACCTATCTGTGTAATCATTACCAAATATGGAGAGTCATCAAGGTTAAAGGGTTCATTGACTGTTCCGTTTAAGGTGATGAATGGGTCAACCATATGCTATTTTAGTACTTAAATCTAGTTTATATTTAAAAAAAAAAAAAATACATGAAAATATAGATATAAACAATAGAAAGTCTTTGTTGTTTCGTCGGGTAATGAAGGTAGCAAGCATTGCAGAAAAAAAATTGCATGACCCGCTTATGCACAAGTCCTGAAATATCAGGAAACTACATTAGAGTCAGATTTGCATTGGTGTGAATGCTTGTATTCATGCTTCCAATGCTGTATGTGACTCCACAGGGCTAAGCCCGTTTTGGGCCTGAACTCTGAAAATTCATGGTATCACAGAGTTCGGGCCCAAAACGGACTTAGCCCTGTGTGTGATTCAAGATGGCAGGTATGTGATTTTTTATCTGTAATGAACAAATTTTAGTATATCGATTAAAATAATTAAAACATTGTTTATAAGACTTCAACCCACCCCCACCCCCTTTTGCAGATGACATCAAGGTGAACCATGTAATCTTTGTAACACTCTGAATATTCACCATGTGAACTGAGTGATAGACGTTCAAGTTTTTAATATTTGTGTACATTTCAATCGGAGAAATCTACTTGTTCTGAAACTTTTCTTGACCAATTTTGAAATTTTTGATGCCACGTTTTGTTTTGTTATGCTTTGTTGTTACATGTGCAATGATTTACAGGTATTTAATTTACAGTGATTAAAATATTGAGTAACAGACAATAGTTTCTTGTGGTGTTGCTCTGTCATCATGGCCAAACGTCATTTGGATACAACCATTCCTACGCAGGATACAATCGTGTTTTTAACGCGAAGTACAACCAACCCCAACAGCAATTCGATGTGGACAGTGTAGATGTTCGTGAGAAGGGGTAAAAAAGTGGCCCATATTTTTCTTTATACTGTAAATTCTTTAGAAATATATAGCCTATCAGATGACGCAATGAATTCTGATTTGAATGATGTATAGCATTCTGTCAGATCCTCTACCACTTGCTCAAATACTTCAACACAGTTAGAAAATTTCGTGTAAATTGGTCTCAGTTCATTTTCTTCATTTTTTTTAAATTTTATTTTTTCATTTTTTTTTAGAAACAGAAAAATCCACCTTAAATTCAATTACATCAGTGAAAAGACAACATCGTTACAAATGTATGCCATAAATATCAGGAAGAAAACTTTGCAATTAATGCGATTATTAATGATAATTGAGATATACAGCTGGATACAACCATTCTCTGAAAGCATGACCTAGGATAAAATTGACAATTTGCAACGATGCATGTTTTTAATGTCTTTTGTAATGCCATCGGACGTTTTTGTTATTTTGAATATTGAATTTCATTGTTTATTACATGATGTACAACTTTTACTAAATTATGATTGTTCAAAAGGGAAGAACAATAGAAAGAGAGAGGAAAGAACTAGGTTTGGGGTCATGGACAGAGGCAGCAAGATCAGCCCAGGACAGAAGTAAATGGAGAGGACTTGTTCATGGCCCTATTCTCCACGAGGAGAGAAGGAATTAAGTCAGTAAGTCAAGTCAAAAGGGAAGAAAAATAGGACTGCATTCCATAACCACAGGGGCCAGGCTCGTTGTGTTATTTCCACAAAAAATAAATTAATTCTTCTATCAGTAGGACTTCCCAGCGAGCATAATATATGTATGTAAAATATAATTTCAATATTCACGAAGGTCAATGTCATTTACAACGCTTTTATCGAGGGAATTAATACGTGCATCAATTCTTATAAGAGAGCAACAATTCAATTAAAGAAAGCATTAATTCAATTGTTGATATGTTGAAGATATCTATACTTGTAATTACATGGTTGCTCTCTTTTTTAAAAGAATTATTGCACGTATCAATTAATATCATTAATTCAATTGAAGAGAGCATTAATTCAATTATTGTGAGCATTAAATGCTTGCATGAATTGAATTACTGCTCTCTTCAAATGAGTTGTAGCGCGCATCAATTGTTGATATGTATTCATTTGAAGAGAGCAACAATTTAACTATAGCGCTCATCGATTCAGCAGAATAATTATTATTTTAAAATGCTATCAATAATTGCGCGCAATAATATTCTCCTGGGATATTGGATGGTAAGGGTAGAAAACTGTTTAAATAGTCACCCTTAGCCTGAAAAATACAGAATTATTATCCGAGGTCAAATGAGGTAGAAAGAAAACGTTTAGCTTTTGCAGATTTTTTTGTATTTATTTTTATCGAGATTGTCCAGTCTTGCCTTTTGGATATAATTTTCTTTGTTACAAAACCAACTTGTAATATAAAAGAGAAAGAAGTAGGTACAGTTTCTAAAGTCATTTGGCACAAAATATCGATGATTTCACTTGGAGCTCAAACCCTGACATTCAAATAAGGAATGGATAAGCAAACCCAAAATCCGCTCAGTTTGATCAGCAAAATGGTTTGTGTCATATGACGAGAGCTAGAAGTCGACATAAAATTGCAGAAATGCCATTTTCAATGAAAATATCCACAATTTCAGGTGGTTTTCCTTTCAGAAAAAATACAGCGCATGCGTCGAGCAAATTCATATTTAAGTATGATTTTCATCTTAAAATAATACACAATATATATCATTTTCATTTTGCTCGACAAATGCGCACATCTTTTCCTGAGCAATAATCAGTATGACATTTGACAGTTTTCAGGCTTATTTTGAAAAAAAGGCGGGAAATGTCTTATTCATGATGTCATAATGCTATCCCATTAGGAATATCATTCTGATTTTGTTCACATATTATACCTGGCATATATTTTACTTTCTTAAAACACTGATTAAGGTTAATTCCAGACACATTTTATAGAGAGAAAATTTTTGGGCCTTTTTATGTACACAATCGTACCTTGTTCTTTGGACAACCTTGTGCTCGATTTAAACAAAGGCTTTAAAAATCTATCATCCGATGAATATCAATAGAGATTTAACATAAAACAGACAAACCCGATTTTTAAAGTATTATTGGACATCTTGGGGCATTGTAAATTGCACAATTCAAACTTTGATGTTTTACTAAATCGTCAAGGGCCGTATATCACATCTAAGAGTGAGGAAGTCCAAAGTTTCACGGTCTTCACAAACAGAGGAAGACATTTAGTATGAGGGAAACCTTCACGAAAGGTTGTAAAACAAAATTTTACGATATATCTCGTTGCGAGGGGATTCCTGACTTTGAGGAGCCCCTGTTTAGCAGTGCTTTGGCATTAAATTGAATAATTCAAAATGCGCTTCTGGTGAAGATAATTAATCCTTAAGAATATGTAGTAATCTGTAATTAAAATACTGTATTTATGTGTATTGTTGAACACGATGCCTTTGTCGCAATATTAAAGAAAACACGATCCCTTCCTTTTTGGGCTGCATCTTTGTATTGTGACGTCTCGCAGGTGCCAAAATTGTACAGGTATAATTAATCTATTGTCTAATGAGTTACTGTATCTGTTTGATCAATTAATATCGGAGCAAATCTTGATAGATTTATGTCAAGCGTCCCGTATATACCTAGTACATGTAATTTTTTTCCTTCAAAATTTAAAGGTCTAAAAGGAATTTCGTGTCATCAAAACAATGAGATTTCTTTGACGTTTGGTTATACCGCCTGATGCCAATTCATATGCATTACAAATACAACTTAATCATCCGTATAACACTCCTGTCAAGCAAATTTGTATACATTTTTAAAAAGTTTCGTGGGCTTGAAAATGATAATAGACAGAGCACAATAGAAAAATTCATCAAGTGAAAGCTGTTTTCGTAAGGCTCAAGAAAGTCGGTGCAAAGATATTCTTTGTGCGATGGTTAAAATATTAATTTACTAGTTTCTCCTCCTGCAGTCCAGAATGGATGTGAAAACTTTGGATCAGACGACGATTTTGCAAACGTCTACTGACAATACTACGGGCGAGGCTCCCTCCGACTACGACCACGAGGGAGCCATGAAATTCATCATCAGTACCATTCTAGTGTATTCTCTTCTTGGAATTGTTTCCATGTTGGTCAGTCGTCTGCGGAAAAAATCCAACAGTTACCATCGTCAGTTGGACGATGACGTAACACATTTCATAAAAACAGATAAAACGCTTAGGGAGTCTTTCCATAGACAAACGCTACTATATCGTCGAAATACCTTTGTCAAAATGATGAAAACCGCAGATGAAATGGAAAAAGCCGAGGAGGAGATGTCTACGGATGATGGCGGAGAAAAAGACGAGACAGCGGATGACAATGGACCCAAAGTCACATTCCATCTTGAAAACGAGGTCCAGGAAAAGTCGGAAACTCTAAAGTTAGTGGAGTTCCCTTTAAAGGCATTCGCCGATTCATCTTGCCAAACAGACGACACATCTCCATAAATTATGTGTTCCTTTGCAAACCTCCGATTTCAATGGTAGGCTGTGTTTATTATTTAGATGTTCGGTGCGACCTTGTTTGTATATTGTGCACTTATTCTTACGTGATAGTAATTTTTGTATAGAAAACCATTTTTAAATTGTGGTTCCCTTTAAATCTTTAAAAGAGTTTTTGTATTAAGTCTACGACATATAATTTGGGATATTTTTTTTATTATTGAAAATTGCCTGTTGCTCAAATAAAACGAGTTTTAAAGAACGAATTTAGAAATCGAAGAAAACTTCTGAATTCTGGCACAGGAATGCGGGTGTAGTTTCTATGTGACTAGTATTTTTTTTTTTTACTTTAAAATTAGCTCACGATATGTTATGCAATGAAACTGATGGTTTGTGTGTTTTCACCAACAGCACGGAATCGGAAGTCCAAGAGTATGATGCTTATGGTGCTATGTTGTTTGTTGTAACCACGGTGTTAGTGTATGCTGGTGCTGTGATCGCCTTTATTGCGGGACATATAAAGAAGACTAGATTCAACAGTGAAGAAGATGTTCAAATTTACAACTATCTACACAAATCTCGGCCCAAAATTCAGCGAAAGATTCGAAATAGCGAAGTAATACAGATGCGCATGCAACTTCTGCGGGCCTTCCAAGAGAATTCCGGATGTGGAAACAGACGTGAAAGAAACAGAGATCCCATTCATTCGCATGACATAGAGGATCGTGCTTGAGAAGAGTTCCACTTGCGTAATCGAATACGAAATGCCTCTGAATAACATTTTATTACATTCTATGTTGATTAAAGGGAATTCAACATGTAAAAGGAAGGTGACTTGTTGAATATGCTTTAATAATCTTCATGTGTCATGTATTCGATATTTGCTTTACCAAAATAATTCTTCATTTTGTGTTGCATTTTCAAACCAGCTCATTGAATTTCCTTGTAATGACCTTTAAATTGACCGATGATGTGTATGTTATTATTTAGTCTTTGCAATAAAGACTTTTAAAATTCACTGGTAAACCGAGTTTAATTTAACTGGAATAGAATACAATTTTGGTCGCAAAACGCTTCGTTCTACTCGCAGAAACCATACCCTCAACGCCAAACATCATCATAATTATGATAATGTGCCAATTCATTTTGGTGACGTTTTTCGTTTTCCATGAAATTACGAAACTTGAGTTGACAACTGCAGATTTCGATATTTATCTGCCTTGTACCATAGTTTTTATTTCCTTCCAAGATAAATTAGATGTTAGTTACGTTCTGCGCCGGGTGGTAATTGGTCTGTTTGTCTTTTAGCTGATGTTTCTGTCCCATGCCATCGTACTCCGTTGCGGATGCGGTGCTAACTAGTACTCTGATGACGTAAACTACGATTTACAAAGACCCGCAGTGTTTTATAGAAGATGTTGTCAATGTGCCTTATCCATAAAGAAATACCGTAGACATGGATATCCTGACTTTGGTGCACGTTTTCAATGTTTTGCCTTTCCATGTTGATCACAAGATCTATCGTCTTTACTTTTTCAAGCTATGATGCCCTCCTCCTTTGTCCCTTCTAAAGCACTGATGGCAGTTCCCAAGTATAAGTAATTTTTTGTCATCCTGTATATTTCAGCATCTCTTGCTTTTATTTGAAATGCTGGTAAGAATTCTGTGTGTATGTAGAGGCTAGAGAGCTTGTTTGCTGTTGTTTCAAGACCGGTGACTTGAGTCTTGTTCGTGTTCGGACTACTGGCAAGACAAGGCCCGGAGGTTATAAAACTTTCACCGTACTCATAATCAAACTCGGCCATGTTTGTTTCGAGTACAACTCTGAGCAAGCTCCAAAGCATACTCGAAAAATTTTGAGCATGTACTCCATTTGAGTATGAGAATGATTTTATAAAAATTTTACAACCTCCACTTTTGAGTACGCGTTAGAGCACGGAGTTCGAGTTTGAAAACGTGCTCAAGAAAGTTTTATAACCCTCAGGCAAGGTCTTCTAGACGTGGCCTTAGTGTCCATTGTTGTTATAAGATGTTACATAAGCACAATGAATAGGAGTGGAGAGAGTAAACATCCTTGATTGACATCAGTAATTGTAGAAAAGTGTTTTGGTCCCAACATGAATTAGACTTCTTGTTCAATTGCCAACTGAATACGATGTACGGTATTGAGCACCAAATTAACATAAACTCAAATAATTGACGATATCTTTAATCATTTATAGATATAATCAATTATTGCGCGCATTAATTCAATTGATGAGAGCATCAATGTGGTGGTATTGCTCGTAAAATTTAATTTGGAGCTCTATATAGCGCAAAATTAACATAAACTTACAAAATTGAAAATATCTTTAATTATCTGAAGATATCATTAATTCATTTGATGCACGCAACAATTCAATTAAAGATTTCTTAAAATAATTAATGATATCTTCATTCTGTATTTTTGCGCACATTAATTAGATTGGTGATATCACTAATGGCATTGCAAAAAAAAAAAAAAAAGGTTTTGTGAAAAACGTAGCTTGTCTGTTGTAGAAGACGAATTCCATTTCATTCTTCAATGTCCATTCTATAATGAACTGAGATCAAAATATATAAAAAGATATTATTATAAAAGACCAAGTACTTTCAAACTGGTTCAATTACTAAGTGTTCAAAATGTCAAAGAATTAATTAATTTAGGTAAATACTTGTATTTAGCATGTTTAAAAAGAGATGCTTAATTTAGCTTTTGTTCTATTTATGTATACTCTCCTGTGTGATGTCTGTACATGTATATACCATATTTATGTTATTCTGTTTCTGATGAGCCGTTTGGCTCAAGGATAATAAAGAACTTGAACTTGAATTACTCTGCTGAATTGAAGCGCACTATAATTGAATTGTTGCTCTCTTTAAATGAATTGATGGTATCGAATCGCGTTACAGTTGAATAAAAGAGATCATTAATTAAATTGTGGATATGATAAATTGAGGATATTTCTAATTCTCGAGTTACTCTCTCTATAAAAGAATTATTGCGCGCATCAATGGATATCATTAATTCAATCGGAGAGAGCAATAATTCAACTAATGTGCACAATAATTAATTTATTGGTCTCTTCAATTGAATTGTAGCGTGTATCAATTCAATCAATTTGCGCATTAACTGAAATATTGCTTTCTTCAATTGAATTAATGATGTATTTACTTCAACTAAAGCGCACAATAATTCTTTTAGAAGAGCAATAATTCAATTAATGCCCATGTTCATTGTTTCACACTTAATCAAGCCCCAATGGACGACTGTAACCTTCCATAAAGATTGTGATTGTTGTTATGGGAAATTATTTGTATCGAACGGTTTGTTTGTATGTCATCGTAACTCAATGAATAAAGACCAACAGATCCCCAGTTCGAATCCCTGCGTCTTTTGATTAAATTAAATAACTGTTTCAAACTCATATTTATTATCCAAAATTACGTATTGCCATATCGTTATTCTGCCTTTCTGACATATATTCTTATTACATATACATGTAATCATAATTTTCATAATCAAATAATTTTTTGCTGATCTGAGAAATCCTTTCAAGATGTAGTGAGCCACCTTAAGTCCATGTCGTCAATGGCATTCACAGGAAAGTTCATGGCGAGCCAAATTTACATAAACCCAAATAATTAAAGATATCTTTAATTATTTGAAGATATCATCAATTCATTTGATGCGTGCAACAATTCAACTAAAGATTTCTTGAAATGATTAATGATATCTTCAATTCTGTATTAATTAAATTGTTGATAACATTAAATAGTCTGCTGGATTGATGAGCGCTATAATTTAATCATTGCCCTCTTCCAATGAATTGATATCAACAACTGAATTGATGCGCGCTACAATTCAGTTGAAGAGAGCAATAATTCATTTAATGTGCGCATCAATTCAATTAATGTGCGTAATAACTGAATTGTTGCTCTCTTCAATTGAATTTCAGCACATCAATTCAATCAATGTGCGCAATAATTGAATTATTACTCTCTTCAATTGAATTGTAGCGCGTATCAATTGAATCATCATGCGCGCAATAATTCTTTTGAAACAGCAACTGTATGATTAGAGTTATCTTCAATTCAACATATCCACAATTATTAAATGTTCTCTTTAATTGAATTGTTGTTCCCTTTAAAAGAATAGATGCGCACATTAACTTCTAATACAAAATAAATGTGATGATATCTTAAAATAAAAATAATAAAAGATAGGCCCCTATCCTGAATTGTTTGAGTTTATGTTAACTTGGTGATCCAACATTTTCGGGTGTAAAGGCTTATATTGAAGAGCAATTCGAGGAATTTCGAGGGTATGTCTCACCTTAGGGGGGGGGGGGGGGGGTGCTGGCTTTGTCAATACAACATGTAGTGTAGATTCAAGTATGTTCTAATCATCCGGTTGAGTTAGATAGGATAAGTCGTACAAGCTAAATACACCGAAAAATTAATTTTTTCTACCAATACTTTCGTGTTTAATAAAATCATACTATCGGGGTCACAGCATAGGTCTTTGGTATTGTATTGAATAAATCATACAAAACCAGAGCAATCAATAAAATAAAGGGCACCGCCACATGATACGCCCGTCAGGTGTTTACCATATCACACGCAACGAGGGTGTGAAGGGTTTAATGCTTTTGACCCGTCCGTCAGTCTGTCAGTCCCTTTTTTGTCAGCGCAACTCCTCTGAAACCGCTCGACAGAATTTCGTGAAACTTTGTAGTTAATAAGGACACACTGTGTCTAGATGTGCATATTCCCAGGAAATTCTGATTCAATAATTTTTCTAAGAATTATGCCCCTTTTGAATTAGAATTTCAAGCCCATCTGTCCTGTTCTTGTCAGCTCAACACAATTTCGTGAAACTTTGTAGTTGATAAGGATACACCATGCAGATGTGAATATTCTCAGAAAATTCTGATTCAATAATTTTTCTGGGAGCTATGTCCCTATTGAACTTAGAATTTTGAGTCCGTCTGTCCTGTTCTTGCAGTAATGAATAACATTACCATTCATTATGTGAGGCATGTCAAGCAATGTTGGAGCTTGGGGTATGTGAGCTTGCTCACCTCTGCTTTCTCTCATTCATAATAACAGCACGCATCATTACTGGACTGAGAATTAACTCTTCAAGAACAGCACTCTATCATGAACTGGGTTGAGATACCTTAGCATGTCGTAGAAAAATCCATAAACTCATTTTATTTTATAAAATAGTACATGGCATTGCTCCCCAATATCTACAAGACCTATTGCTTTCAAATATACCACCTAAACATTCATACATCTTAAGAAACAATGATGATGATCTCACAAAAGTTAAGACCACATCATACATGGATAGTTTTCTACCCTCCGCAATCAGGTTATGGAATGATCTGCCAATACACATTAGAAACATTCCCTCACTTGCATAATTTAAAAATGCCTTAAATAAATTCTACTGCTTACAACCCAATAAACTTTTTAATATCGGTGAACGTAAAGGTAACATTGTGCACTGTCAACTTAGAAACAATGCAAGTAATTTAAATGCAGATCTTAAATCCCACTTCTTACGAGATAGTGCTACTTCAATGTGATAGGTGTGGCCACCATACTGAAGATTCTTTTCATTTCTTCTTCAAATGTCCTGAGTTTGCTGACCATAGAACTAAACTAATCTCGTCTATCAATGAAATGCAACTTTCTGTTCCTTTAACACTGAATTTACTTTTATATGGTGAAAAATGTTTAAGCTTTAAATACAATGAAAAGATTTTTGAAATTGTTCGAAAGTATATCTTGGAAACTAATAGGTTCTTTTAAGTATCTCATATTTTGTACATATCTCATATTTTATTATTATACATTTTTCAATTTTTGGTATTTAGTTTTTTTTCTTTTTCTTTTACCGGTACTGCCCCCCCCCCCCCCCCGGGGGGGGGAAGGGGGGGGTATGATTTGAACAAACTTGAATCTGCACTATGTCAGAAAGCTTTCATGTAAATTTCAGCTTTTCTGGCCCAGTGGTTCTTGAGAAGATTTTTAAATGACCCCACCCTATTTTTGTGATTATCTCCCCTTTGAAAGAGACATGGCCCTTCATTTGAACAAACTTGAAAGTCCTTCACGCAAGGATGCTTTTGGCCAAGTTTGGTTGAAATTGGCCCAGTGGTTCTGGAGAAGAAGTCGAAAATGTAAAAAGTTTACAGACGGACGGACGGACAGACGACGGACAACAGGCAATCAGAAAAGCTCACTTGAGCTTTCAGCCCAGATGAGCTAAAAAGAATGAGTTAGCTAATCAGTATTCCTAAGCCGTCATTAGAACGAATTAACATACCGCTTTGTTAACTCGCTCTTTATTTTTGACTTCATCCAGCGCAAGACTGATTAGTTCAGTTCAGTCTTGACGCTCGATGAGAACAGACTTTTCAATTGCCACATATTACACTCGATAATTATGCCCCCCTTTGAAAAAGAGGGGGCATATTGTTTTGCAACTGTCGGTCGGTCGGTCTGTCGGTCTGTAGACCATGTGTTGTCCGCTCAATATCTTTCGACCCCTTTGCTTGATAACAACCAAACTTGGTACAGGGGTTGCCCATGGACAGTAGATGATCCTTATTGATTTTCAGGTCACATGGTCAAAGGTCAAACTGCTGGTCTTTACCCCATGTGGTAGACCATGTGTTGTCCACTCAATAACTTTTGATCCCTATGCATGATAACTACCAAACTTGGTACAAGGGTTGCCCTTGGAGAGTAGATGATCCCTATTGACCTTCAGGTCACATGGTCAAAGGTCAAGTTCAAACCTCTGGTCTTAAGCCCATGTGTTGTCCGCTCAATATCTTTTGACCCCTTTGCTTGATAATAGCCAAAATTGATATGGAGGCTTTCCTTAGAGAGTAGATGATCCCTATGGATTTTCAGGTCACGTGGTCAAAGGTCAAGGTCAAACTGCTGGTCTTAACCCCATGTGGTAGACCATGAGTTGTCCGCTCAATATCTTGAGAACCATTCACTTGATTGTAATGATATTTCATATATGGGTTGGTTATAAAAAGAAGAGGACCCCTATTGTTTTTCAGGTCAAAAGGTTAAAGGTCAAGGGTCAATCTACTCTGGACATAGGAATATACTGTCCGCTCAATATCTTGAGAACACTTTGCTTGACAGACATCAGACTTGGTACACTGGTACATCACCAGGAGAATAGACACCTATTGATTTTGAGGTCACATGGTCAAAGGTCAAACTGGACATAGGAATATATTGACCACTGAATGTCTCAAGAATCCTTTGCTTCACAGACATCAAACTTGGTACACTGGTATATCTTTAGAAGAAGATGACCCATATTGATTTTGAGGTCACATGGTCAAAGGTCAAACTGGACATAGGAATATACTGTTCGGTCAATATCTTGAGAACCCTTTGCTTGACAGACATCGAACTTGGTACACTGGTACATCTTCAGGAAAAGATGACCCTAATGATTTTGAGGTCACATGGTCAAAGGTCAAGGATCAAACTGGACATAGGAATATACTGTCCAGTCAATATCTTGAGAACCCTTTGCTTGACAGACTTCAAACTTGGTACACCTTCAGGAAAAGATTACCCCTATTGAATTTGAGGTCACATGGTCAAAGGTCAAACTGGACATAGGAATATACTGTCTGTTCAATATCTTGAAAACCCTTTGCTTGACAGACATCAGACTTGGTACATCATTAGGAGAAGATGACTACTAATGAATTTGAGGTCACATGGTCAAAGGTCAAACTGGACATAGGAATATACTGTCCCTTCAATATCTTGAGAACCCTTTGCTTGACAGACATCAAACTTAGTACAACTTCAGGAGTTGATGACCCCTATTGATTTTTAGGTCACATGGTCAATCCACTCTTGACATAGGAAGATATTGTCTGCTCAATATTTTGAATTGATGATACTACTCTCAATTAAATGATGTGTGTGTGTATAACCCTTTTCAATTTTGCACCATAAAGGGCATATGTGTTTTACAAACATCTCTTGTTTTAATATGTAGTTTTGTTTGTTATCAGCTTTAGTAGTTTAGTTGTAGTGTTAGTTTCCTTTTCTATCTAATTTAATTTTCTATGTAAATATTTTATCGTCCCGAGGACATACAGGTCGTCCCGAAAATTTGACAATTCATCATTGAAGGGTATCAAGCCACTTTTGGTCTAAAAAATATAGGATTATAGGAATTTTTTTTTTTTGCAGTTTATAGGGCAAATATAGGGATTTTTACAGCAACTTTATACGAATAAATAGGGTTTTTATCAAACAATTTGAATAAGTTTATTGTTTCTGCATAAAAATCTAGCAAGCATAGTATTTTACTGGAGATTGATTGATTGTATCTTGCATAACGTCTCTCTCGAGAATTTTTCACTCATATGGAGACGTCACGCCATTGAGCAGTGAGGGTTCTTTAACGTGCCACACCTACTGTGACACGGGACATCTGTTTTTATTTTACTGGAGAAGAAATAATATTAAAAAATCCTTTCAGATGTGGACAGTTTTCCATCCAATAAACAGTTCTTATACAATCATCATAGTTATTCCCTTCATAACAATTTCATTAAATAACAATCTAGCATTTTGGTGTTTTTTCTTCTTCTCTTTTTTATCACTTTTGAAAATAGGACTGTCATTTTTTGGATATATAGGGCTTTATATGACTTATATGGAAAATATAGGAACCTTCAAGTTTATAGGAAAATATAGGAATAAATAGGGACTTGACACCCTGCCATTGTTCGTGTCGTTGGTCATTTTTATATCCTCATTTATTTGACCTTGTATCTACTATGAAAACTGGACTACTCTGCTGTGTAGCCCTGGGATTTTGTCAGCGAAAGATGCGGCTACAGAGTAGAAGTTTCCTTCCCTTTTATATCACATCCTCTTCTAATGATAAGTCAAAGGGAACATGTCACTTGCCCTTTTCCATCAAGTTTTTTCTTCTTCTTGACTTGACGGAAAAAGGCCAAGTGATGTTCCCACTGAGCTTGAACATGTTCATGAACAAAATCACCACTATTTAGTGTGACAAGATGTACAAACATGAACAAAATCACCACTATATAGTGTGACAAGATGTACATAATCATCACTATATAGTGTGACAAGATGTACAAACATGAACAAAATCACCACTATATAGTGTGACAAGATGTACATAATCATCACTATACAGTGTGACAAGATGTACATAATCATCACTATACAGTGTGACAAGATGTACATAATCATCACTATACAGTGTGACAAGATGTACATAATCATCACTATACAGTGTGACAAGATGTACATAATCATCACTATACAGTGTGACAAGATGTACAAACATGAACAAAATCATCACTATATAGCGTGACAAGATGTACATAATCATCACTATATAGCGTGACAAGATGTACAAACATGAACAAAATCATCACCAGATAGCGTGACAAGATGTACATAATCATCACTATACAGTGTGACAAGATGTACAAACATGAACAAAATCATCACTATATAGCGTGACAAGATGTACATAATCATCACTATATAGCGTGACAAGATGTACAAACATGAACAAAATCATCACCAGATAGCGTGACAAGATGTACATAATCATCACTATACAGTGTGACAAGATGTACATAATCATCACTATACAGTGTGACAAGATGTACAAACATGAACAAAATCATCACTATATAGCGTGACAAGATGTACAAACATTTCAGGACAAACAAAATGAAAAAGTACATAGATAGAAGTGTTTTATTATTTCCATTTTTTCTTTTTAAGATAACTATAAAAACAATGGTTGTATAAAATACTTCTTCAATTAAACTATAATATGCATCTTTGTTTACTTATTTACAGCATAAATATGATTCTTACAAACATTTTAAATAAGCTTTATTACAAGTGGAAACTGACAGACCATTGAAGAGTTGCTAAGAATGCATTACTAGTTCTGATATTGCATTTTTTTTGGCGTACAGAGTACTACTGATTTGAAAGATTAAAATGTTGGCCTATCAACATTTCTTAGAATAAATTACAATTGAACACAGAAAAACAAAGAAATACATAAATATAATCCATACTGTGTGACAACAAAATGAAACATACCGTGTACACGTGGTTTGGAATATACCTTCCGTATCAATACTTAGGTTTTCTTTTAACATTCAGATTCATGACAAAGAAAAATATGAATGGTTTTATTCAATGAATCAATGTCAGCTTATGGCCAGCCACGTAAAAGTTTGGCCGTCCTACTACATTACAACCAAGACGCATAAAAAAACCTGACTAGCTGTCTTGAAGTAGAATGGAAAATGAAACTACATGCACATATACTCTGAACTAAGTAAAGACGTTTTTCTATGCTGTGATCATTATACCTTTATATAATTGTAAATTTCATGATAAGAAGTGCAAAAGGATCAACTAAAAACCACGAAGAGCAGAGTGCAGACACACTAAAACCGTTTCATCTGTACACATTTAAAAATAACCCTTGTATAGGAAAGGTCATCTTAAATAGTCAGAATAAAAATCTGCCACTGTGGTTGTAAACCTAAAATATATAAATTTCTAAAGGGTATAAAAATAGGCATATACAATATAAATGTAAAATGGAAATCTATAAATATGTCATCTCTGATGAATCAAAGAGGGAATAGGGAGGAAATTTGATTTCATGCAAACACACTTTTCATAACAATACGCAGTAAAACAAATGGCATAATGTTTTGATGGTTGTCAAGATATGTACAACACTCTTTTTTAACGTTTTTTTTTTTAAAAAACTTCCAACAAACATGTTGGATATTTTGCTTAAAATCTATAAAACATATAATATTGGTGTTTCAGTCCCCCTACCCCTTTTACAGATGTTAACAGCATAAATCAACAAAATAAATTCTTAAATAAAACAGCACTTCCATTTATCTTTTCAAGCAACACACAGTGCATAGTACATCACTCCGATTTAGAAAGACTTGGTCCTTGGAGGTATTTCTCAAATCTCATCTAATGACTTAAAAATTATTTCAAAGTCCAAACATATCTTTAACATGAGAACACCAAAAAGAGTGTTTTTGTCTGGTAAGAAATTAAGATCAACGACTTTTACTTAGTAAAACCCACCCATAAAGGTGAAAATGTCTGTCTACAAAATACATAACTCAAATGTTACATGTATATTTCATAACAATGACATGTTTCAATTTATGAGATGAATTGCTTCTAATAGTGGTTAACAATGGTGTATTGTAATGTTAAAATACAATGTATTCAATGATTTTTTTTTTTCTATCAGAAC
Organism: Ostrea edulis; assembly: GCF_947568905.1. NCBI lineage: Eukaryota > Metazoa > Mollusca > Bivalvia > Ostreida > Ostreidae > Ostrea > Ostrea edulis. Next base: position 57,210,287 of record NC_079167.1, read on the forward strand.
AAATAATATTCAACTTAATTTTTTCTTTCTTTCAAAAATGCAACTAAAAAGCATATTTCTTACAGTGCAAAACTCAATTAACAGGTGACAGGTCCAATCAGGCAATAAATAGTATGTACAAAATTTGACAATTTTTTTCTATTTTACAAATTGAAAATATTTCACTACCACAATGCTCCAGCAATTCAAAGATTAACAAAAGGCTTCCTTTAATGAAATAGCTATCTCTCTTTCTTTTTCCTGGCCTGCATAGACACAAAGAAAATGTATATCACAGTCAGTTGGACATCACAATCCACCATGTTGTCATCGTATAACGGCTGCTTTAGTACTTCGAGTATGAGGAACTGATCTGTAAAAGAGAAAAACTTGAATGATTCATTTCTCTCCACACATTACTTCCCTTTGAGAGGGTCTGGCAATTTGATTTTATTGAGCAATGTATGTTTCTGTTTTGTTTAAAATCAAATCTTCAAACACAATTCATTTTTGAAATTCCCCCAAACAATTACAACTCAATGGATCCCCCCCCCTTCTTTTCATGTACATTCAGGACTATGTTCATTTTATCATCATTTACATTCTATGAAAAGCTTTTCATATAAAAAAAAAAAAAAGGTGGCTAAATACAAAATGCTCCCCTAGATTTTCAATCTTGGGGGCATAAAAGGTGTAGTTATACTGCACACTGGGCCATTTCAATGTCCCATCCACCACCATTAGTCACTATCAACTTACTCAGTGTCATTGTCCAATAACACAGCTTGCAAGACAGAGCACACATGTTGATTACAAAACACTTTAAATATACCTCGATAAGTATGAAAATGTAATTTGTAGGGGGAAAAAAACCCCTGATAATACCACTTTTAGGATACATACATGTAGGAAGTTACAGGGATCTTTGGTTTAAACTATTTTAATCTTGGACATCAAAATTCACTTAGGGTAGATCTACCTATTCGCTGAATTCTACAATGATTTAAATATAATGACCAAATGAAAAGTTCATTTTCATACATTCCCTCGGCTGGTGAAATGGATGGAGAAAATCAAAACATTTTGAATGCAATTCTTTGATCTATTCAAGCAATTCATGCCAACATGTTGGCAAGATTCCAAATACAATGCTAAAACCAATCATTCCACAGCAATTCATGCCAAAAACTGCAACAGCTGATGGACATATTCAATAGATCACACTATTTTCCGATATGCTGAAAGAATGTAAATGAATCATGACGCTGATTAAATTTAATACACCCTCAAGGCCAAGAGTCTTTGGACAATGAAAATATGTATTACTTCTGAACAATTTAAATTAACACACAAATCCCATGTCAGTAGTTTCACGACTATGAGTAAAGCTGATCAGGGGTATTTAAATCCACCATCACCTGATGATATACCCACACACACTGCCCTATGTAATACATGTTTACACAAAAAGCACTGGGTAACACAAGGATTTTCTCCACTCATACGCCACATGGAACTTTTCATTTTCTTTAGAGAATGGCTTAAAAAACATTTGTTAGATTTGCTGTCTTGCTAACAGTTGCATTTTCAATGCCTTGGTTAGACACTGCACTCTACAGACACTAAATGAGCAAGAATATTCACAGATTGTCCAAAAACCAGGAAAGAAAAGGTCAGGAAATGTCACGTCTGGTTTCTAATATTTTTGGACAAACCTGTACAACAGAAATTTCCAATCCTTAAGCTTGCAACAAACGACATCTTGTGAAGACGAAGAGACAGACTGACAGAGCTACACAATGTGATTAGTTTAACAGAAGAGAAATGGCGAGACTCTAATGGAGTAATAGATGACATGTAGGTATTGGGTTTTGGTTAACTAGTTCACTTACTGTGGAGGAGCGAAATTTGTAGGGCCAATCACTGCCTGAGGAAGCCAAGACATCAGAAGTTTTGTACAGGTTGCTTTTATAATCCTTGCTGTATGGCCTATTATCTATGTAGTCATCATATCGGCTTGAGCTGACAAGGCAAATAAATATGAAGCAGACTATAGCATAAGTTTGGTCTGTGTAAATGCCCCTCAATATACAGAGAGCCAGAAAAGCATAGCATTTACTTCTTCTTTTTTTTAAGTTCTAGAGGAGTTTAATAAAAGTATATCTATTACTTTCTGCTTCAATTTTTACCAAAGCAAGCAGTTTGAATTGGTATAGAGATAATCCATTCTGATATTATTTTGTAAGGGTAAATTGCGATTATTTTGTAAGGGTAAGTATATGTATATTTTGTTGGCACACAGTTAAAAAGTGAGATAAAAAGTAGATGTTTTAGCATTAAATTGGTAACTATTAAAGGCTTTTTAAATTGTTCTTTTTTCAGACTGGAAAACTTCCTATGCGATGTAAAATGCAACACAACCACACACCACATACAACTGTTAGCAAAACAACAGCAAAAAAAAAAAAAAAAAAAAATACAACAAAAATATCAATCAGGACTATTGATAGAGAAAAATATATACAAGGACACTAGCACTGACCGGTGAAATGAGACCATGGTGACAAGAGAAGAAAATGAATGAGGTATAAAATGAAAATCAATCAATGTTTACATACACATCAAAGGCTTGTGTACAGACAACAGCACATTTTCTTAAAGAATATTTCTTCAGTAGCAAATGACACAATCATGCAAAATAGGAGACATCAACCTCCCCATCAAATGTAGACATACTTAGGAAAAGCATCCACATTTGACATGATATATAATGCATTTCATTTGTTGAGGAAAAAAATTAAAATAAATGTACATGAAGTTTTCCCTGCTCTCTACATGGACATACAAGTATTTCTTTAAAGCCTAACATGGTAAAATAACATACTTTTTAAAATGAAGATATATTGCACTTTTTAAAATAGAAAATAATCAATCATGGCATCATTCATTTGATGATTACAGGAATCAATAAACAAGGGTTCATTAAAATCGAAAGTCATGGGGATCTGAACCTGTATGAATTTATATCGGGAACTTTCACAAATTGATTACAATACCACCAAAATGAGAATTATGAATCATCTTTTTAAAAAGAAAAAAAAAAAAAAAAAACCTGAAAATTAAGCTTCACCATTAATACTCAAAGCCAGTGGAGTAAACAAAAATTGTTTTTGAAAAAAAAAATTAGATGATAAGCATGCTTAGGTGTGAAACCAAATGTGAAAAGTTGGCAGTTAATGTAGGCCTAAACTAAAATAACAAGGCCATACCTAGCAGCCAGAGCTTTCCTCAGATTATATGTATGCGAGTGGTATTTTCTACAAAATCAGAGAATTAGCAAAGTCAAACTACTTCACTGTTTTATAATCAGGTTAGGCAAGAAGAAAAAATTAATTCTGGTTCTCTGGTTGGTCCACATGATATTAGTGCCACATAAACGACTTTATAAGAGTTGTTAAAAAATCAAATGTTCTCACTTCTTTTTTTTTCAAAAATGAAGAAAATCTGGCGCAAGTTTTATGAGTACTATTTCCATTTCAAAAATTCACCCAAAAGATTGCAAATAATTCCTATTTAATAAAATTTTTTTGGAAAATTATAACTGTTATAAACTTTGTCCTCAGACAACAGCTGTTTTGTTTGACCCAAAAATGGATCTGTTGGCTGAGGGCAACAATCCATAAGAGGGTCAAACAAAACAGCTGTTGTAAGAGGACAGTCTATAACGGTTTTGTTATACACCTATATTCTTTTTAGGTTGTATTTTCTAGATGCACATGGTGTGTTGACTTTGAACTTTGAACAGGACAGTGTGATTGCATACATTTAACACCGTTATTACTAGTTTAAAAGAAAACATACCCAAGAACCTAATAATCAATTTTTTTTGCATTTCTGCTCTGCTTTTCATCTATTAAATGAATTCTGTATTTCATCATCAGTTAAATCAGTGAACATTGTCATTACGTAAACAAAGCAGCAGACCAAGAATCACATGACGTGTGTTGCCAATAGAAATAGAGCAGACTATTGCCAGGTCAACAGTTAGTTTAACAGTTAAAATGTGTTCTAAATTGCATTAGTTTTATATAGGAAAAAAATTAAGGTGTATAACAACATATTCTAATGCATATCAATTTTCAGTCAGCCAGCATTACTATGTATTGAAAAATAAATTGGTTTTGAAAGAAAAAGTGGCAATCGTATCATTTTCCTTCCAGTAAAAAGAAAGCTTCCCTGTCAAATCTATATTTGAAATTTAAAAAATGCCCTGAGAACCAGATTTTCAACTTTATATAGCTTTATAAAGACAGAAATATTTCCCTCATCAATTTCATATCAATAAAGTTACTATTTCCTTTACAAAACTAACAAATGTTACTAAACTGGAGGGTAAAATTATCTTTTGATTCACTTGTAAGCTTACAGTAACACATTATTTCATTACATCTAAATGTGCTTTACAAAAGGCCCACAGGCCTTTAAAATATCAGTCACCTGAGTATTAGTTAAAAATATCACTAGTCCCAAGGGCTATGAAATCTAGAAAAAAATTCCTGTTCTGAATATCTATTAGCTAAATTCTAATATTCAGCAACAGTATAAAACAAGATGTGTTCTTAAAACTTAAATGCCCCCAAAAGTACCTATACTGATGAAAGACTTACATAACATACTTAATATGTAACATTAACATGATATGACTAATTTGGACCAATCCTAGAGTCAAAACCCTGAGGTTGCAAAATTCACAATTTCAAATTTGGTACATCTTTTTCTGCTTTTCCCAAATATGCATTTTAGTTTTCATATGTATCAGCAAACTTACAGAAATCTTCTAAATGATAAAGACAATAAATCAGTGTTAATTTTGGCCCAATCCTAAAACCAAAACCTTCACCCCTTGGAATCATGAAATTTACAATTTTGGTAAAAAAAACTATCTACTTCTTATAAATATCTATTTAGTTTCATTACAGAAGATATCATTTAAATATTTTACACATATACACTACAAAGATACCATGTCTGGCCCTGCCCTGCAGTCAGAACCTCTACCCAGGAAATTGTGAAATTTACAATTTTGTTAGAGGCCTTTCTGCACTACAACATTATGCATTCGGTTTTTCTTACAGATGGAAGAAGATTTAAGAAAATTTGTCAATTTTTGTGCTGCCCCTGGGGTTGCAAAAGTCCTGAAATTTACAATTTATGTCTTCTTTGTTCCCAAGATACTTTATGCCAAAAAAATGAAAATAATTGAAATGGTGGTTATCAAGAAAACAAAAATGTTCAATTGCTAACACATTAGTTCACTGACCATTTTTTGGCACCATCATGATACCAAAAACCCCTTGGATCATGAAATTTACAATTTTGGTAAAGGACTTCCTGCTCTAGTCTTTCTAAATATCTATGTAGTTTCAATTCAGTATCAATAGCACTAGAGAATATTTAAATGTTTTACACATAAACACTATATACCAAGTCTGGCCCTGCCCTGCAGTCAGAACCTGTACCCCAGGGATCATGAAATTTACAATTTTGGTAGAGGCCTTCTAGCTCTACTTGACTATGCATTAAGTTTTTCTTTCAGATGTGTGGTTGTAGAGATTTTTGATAATGGGTCATTTTTTGGCAGTTTTTGCCCCGGACCTAAGGCCCCAAAGGGTGTAGGAGTTCATATGTCCCCCTTGTCCCAAAGATGTTTCATACCAAATTTGAAAAGAAATGGAATGGTTGTTATCAAGAAGTAGTTAAACATATTCGATTGCTAAAGTACGACGGACACTGACCAATTGCAATAGGTCACCTGAGTTTACTCAGGCGACCTAAAAATTGTTAATTTCAAGAAAAGGGAGATGCTCTAAAGATCTTTGCCAGAAGATTATGAACAGAAGCTAACATCAAAACAGTAAAATTTTCAATATCAAGAATTTCCAATCAGAGTCCTGGTCCCAAGACCATAAACTGAGAATAGACTTCAGTCAAAATTTTGATCACTTATATCTTAAGATTTATCTCGCACAGAGGTTTAAAAAATCTTGTGGTTTATAAAAAAGTCAAATACAAAAATATACTGAAAATTTTATTTGTTTATGAACATTATTTCAAAAGTTAGCTGGATTTGAAATTTAAACTAAAGTCTATTCTCAGTTTATGATCTTGAGGCCAGGAAATCCCGAGAAACTTTGGAAATGACAAAATTTACACTTAAAACACTATTTGGTGCTGGCATTTACGTCTGCCAACATAACATTGTATACAATATATGGATTACATGATATCTGGTAAATGTATTGTCAAGTGAAAACAAAGACACTGAATAGTGCTGCTAGGTCTGCAAGTGGTAATGTCCTACCTTTTGGCACTAGATGAGCCTGTACCATGTCTGGTACTTCGTTTGACCGACGAGGCATGGTTGTTTATGACAGTGCTAACTTTGGAGGCTTTAAGTGGAGACATGGGAGCTGCTGAGGTGTGAGCACTTTTGGTACCACTTGTCCTGTAAACTTGGGTGGTCGACCGTTTGTGACCTTTCCCATCTTCATGCCTACAGTCAAGAGCACCATGGGATATGTCATGTGAAGGGGTAAAAAGGTACATGTGATGATAATATCATGCAGAGTAAATTAGAAATTTTTAAAGGGACTGGTTCACGTTTTTGTTGTTGTTATTTTTTGAGAGAAAAAACTGTCTTCATATTTGATGTTAAACGTTAAACTTATAACTCATTTAAAGTTGACAACCAAAATTAATGCAAGGGTAAGTGCAATATTTTAGCCTTAAGTTAGTGTTATGTAAAAAGGACTTCATCCTTGTTTAAGTTTACAAACAAACTAGTAAATTGTTAATTTTGTAATTTAAAACATCCAAATTTTTCTGCAGACAAACTCAACTTTTACCTAAACTTAAACAATACATGAAATGTGATACATATAATAAACTTACATCGATAACCATGTTTTCAAAACTTCATAATCAATAACATACATGTACCTAAATCTTTGTTTACACAGCAAATAATAAACTCTCTATAATGAGCTTCTATCATAATTTATAACCTTAAAGAAACACTACAGCTCAATTTGCACAAATATCATGACAATTTAGCACAACTTTCTCAAAATTTTGTTGCATCTAGTTAAAGATATGAACTTTGCAGAGGAAAAATGTATATCTAACGTTTTACCACACAAATTAACACCATACAAAAAATCAAAGGGCTCAAGGGCTTCAGAGTCTACTCGTCCACGATTTCCAACAAGGGGTGGGGTGTGTATATGTACAGCACCATCTTATAAGCTTATTCTGAATAATTAAAGTATGCTAAAACAAAAAGTACATGCATAAGTATATATATTATTCTTAACTAGATATCTATGGAACTTCAACGTCACAAACTAGAAACACGACAGATCGGCTTGAGAAATTTACCCATAAAAGCTTCAAAAGTTGTGTGCACATAAAGGTTTAAGATCAAAAGTCACTATAATCCATGGTACCCAGCACATCTGCATGAAATGATCACTTATCAGTACATGTCAAACATCAAATGTTTACCACAAAAGACAAAACAGTAACTGCCCTGACACAATTTGTAGCAGGTCTCAATACAAATTATTCTCTTGATCACCTCTTTGTTCTTTCTGTTTACACGTATGGTTCTTTCTGTTTACATGTATTCCCACAAAAATGTACCACATGCGTATGTAAATGATGTTAACTCGTTCGTTGTTTATTTATTTGAACAAAGCAAATATAGGATTGGTTAATTCATTTCAGATATATTTTCGTTAGAATTCTGTTAGAATAATAGTTTAAGAATCGCCATATCATTTATATTCACGGAAAGTTAAATGCAATATATCGAAGTTCTTATTCACCTAACCCGAGTTCTAACCCCAACCCTTCATATTCATGCGCGATTAAAATTATTTTTATTTGATAGACTTCACAAGTCTTTTTCACCATTATTGTTTGGCTAAAATTTGAATATATCATACATAACTTTAATAACCATGTTAACAAATTTTAAATTCAATGAAAGACACGCAGCGTCTGCTTTCATATCCACAGTCTCATCTTCTCCCAACAGTATTCAGTTGCAGACCTGCTAGGTTGATGCCTGATTCTAAAATATTTTCACATTCTTTCACAAACAATGTGTGCGTTCCATTGACATTATTAAGAATTTTATGTGCACGGCAATGATTTTATTTAACAAAATATACACTGCCAGTCAAACTATATTCAATTGTGTAAGAACTAAAGTGGTAGCAAAGCGGTGAATCCACAGGACGGACGCGATGCCAAGGAGTAGCTTCGTTACGCGAGTCGATTCAAAGAGAGAGAGAGAGAGAAAAAGAATTGAGTCTCCTCCTTTTGATATTTAGATGCATGTGCACAGAAGGTAAACATCGCAGCATGGCGTCCAATGAAAAAAAGTGCACAGCTGGTAGACCCAGATTTTTCACAAATTCTGCGAGAGAAGGAGTAAAAATAGAGCGAGATAAAACTCAGGCACTAACTACAATTTACATTGTACCTGGGAGATCAGTATGTCCTTTGCATAACAAAAGATGGGCACGCGGGACTTTACAAAGATATTCGTTGATAAGCTAAGCCTAGTAAGTGTCAAATCTTAACACATAAATTACCTTAAAAGCACTGTTATGTCATGGGAGGGTTACAATTCAAGTAATAATTGATAGTCACTTAATTATATGAAATAGGGGAAAATCCCATAATTGAAAAAGTGAAAGCACCCCTAAGGGGTATTTAAATAACTTTTTTTTTTTAAAAGAAAAAACAATTTGTAATCATTCAAAATCCCATGATGTAAATATACATTGCAGTCTAAGTCAGCATGAAGGAACCTTTGAATTCTAGATAATATTCAAAGTGCAGTTGAGAGCAAATTGATGTATTTAAATTATTCAAAAATGCCAACATTGGTATAACCTATGTAATTTTATCAATACACACTTAAAAAAACCCAAATAATTAAGATGTGATAAATGAGCTGTAGTGTCTCTTTAACTTTTTTTGGTGACACCTTTTAAAACACATTAGACAGTATTGATATAATCTCTACAAATTTATCAATACACACTTTAAAAAAACAAAACAATTAAGATACAATAAATGAGCTGTAGTGTATCTTTAACTTTTTTTGTGAAACCTTTTAAAACACATAAGACAGTAATAGATTTTGATCATTTAAAGTGAAAAACAAAATTTTGGGGGAAATCGTGAATCAGTCCCTTTAAAATATTCTTTCACAAAGCTAGATAAGCTGCAGATGCCACAAATTCACAAAACTTCATTTATTTGAAAAATGGGTTGGTTTTTATTCAAAGCATAAGAGGTTAGATATCAGGTACTCAGACTTATGTACATAAGATGAAATACCACCGTGAGCATTCATCAGTCCTTCTACGGTTTCCTTACCCTAGAGCTCCAGTGGTCGCTGACCGTGAGTGGTGTTGTCGCAGCAGCTTCATCTGATTAAGCTTGTCACCCTGAGTTTCTATCATGCTGCCTCTTGTAATGGGAGCTCTGTAAATCTATAATATTTTTTTTTTTATTTCAACCATAATAACTGACTTACTATATAATTGGTATAAGGTCATATGGGAGTCACTTTACTGTCAACTTTTGAGGGAAATATTTTTGACATGTATATTGTGTTATTTAATTAAGACATTGGTATGAACTTGAATTCATACACACACACATCAAACATTAATGAAAGTCTACAAATAAAAGGAATTAGACTGTTTATTGAGCATTCTAATATATGTAAAATATATCAAAATAAAATAACGATAGCATTCAGTTCTTACATATTCAGAATTCTCATCCTCCTGATAGCCACATTTTTCTAACTCAATGGCATCTTGAATGCGCATATCATCCACGGCTGTCAGAATCTTTGACACGCTGTGATGTCTCTCCCGTCTCTTATCATCCTTTGTACGAGCTCTGTACAGGTCTCCTTGCATCCACATCAGCGATTGCTTTCTGTTGAAAAAAAATATCAATATGTCTTGAAAAGAATTATCCAAGTTAGTGAAAGCAACATACTGTATATCGTATATATATATATATATATACACACACACCTACAAGTCCGATTTTGCGAATTAAATTTTGTTTTTGTGGATGGTGTAATGTAGTATCTTTTAAACAACTCAGCATGATCATCATTACTTTTTTTCAAACAGTTTTGTAAGTCGCTTGAGTATTTGTAACTACACTTACTCTTCCAAGAAATTCTGTTGAGGCCCTATAATCGAACCTGGCCGACAAATTCTGCACCACCCTATACATTCTGAAGCAGTGAATTTATAATGCTTCATCATGTAACAAGCTATTAAAGTTCCTGTACGACCCAGACCAGCTGAAAGCAGAAATAGAATGCTTACATAACATGTCCAACAGTCAATAAAATTTTAATCAAATTAGCCTCATTTTAATTTAATCCACATTTGTACAGTTATCTGAAGAAAACTGTACAGACATCAACATAAAACATGCCCTACATCTTAAAATGGTTATTAGCAATGTTTCAAAGACTTCCTTTACAGCACCTACCTTTACAATGTACAGCAACAGCACCTTCAGCATTTTCAGATAACTCTATAAACTGCCTGACTATATTATCACTTGGTGTACTCCCATCAATGAAAAACAGGTCATAGTGATCAAAGCCTGCATCTGTGAATCGCCTAGCATCATAGATCTTTTTGTTTAACCTCACAATTGCGGTCACATTATGTTTCCTAAAATATGGGAAGTATGCCTCTGGAGCATGCAATGGATACCCTGTACAAGAAAAAAACAAACATTTAATACCCTGTTAGGAGCACGCCTGTTGTGAATAAAACTCTCGACAATCATTTAAAATGTGTTCAGGTATTTAACAAATTTATCACTGAAATTATCTTAGCACGAAATATATATGGTACATGTGTATTTTACTTTAATTTTCTTCCACATTATCAAGTTTGTAATAATAAAAGATGTAGATATAGCAACATGAAAAGTCAGAGCAAATTAGGATACAACTTCACAGCAAATATAGAAGAGCAGTCATTTTACTATAAAGATAATAAACAATATGTGTTCATGAAACACTATGCTTCCAGGTGTGCAGAAATTCAGTTGCGGTAAATTTGACCTTGACCATAATAAATAACCTTGATTTTTTTTTTTTAGTTAGATAGCCTTCGCCTTGATTTTACTGTTCACCCAGTATGACGACTAGATCTCATATAGTTTAAAAGTTCAACCAAGACTTAAGTTGCAGACTGACCTTTAAAGTGGCAGACAGACAGACCAAGAACATACCCCAATCCTGATCTTGGTCACACAAACCTTCTATTTAATGTTGAAAAGCATTAATAATTAATAAATAGCTCTGTATCTAGGAAGAAAGACTTGTACAACCTTACTCATGTATACCATTATACATGTACATGTATGCACTGAATTTCACTGATCTACATACCTAAATACCAAGACATACATCAAACTTTCTCAGAAAGCCCTGCTGTTTGTGCACAGGACTTTTTACTACAGGTACACACAAAACAGCAATATTCCCCTGACATGCTTGATACTAGACTACGATAGCAACTAGAGAAATGGTACATGGGGTGTAAATCCCCAGTGAGCTAGACTAGAGATAACACGATGGGGATGATCCCCCCAGTCATGTCAATCATACCATCCTCCATCTTGCTCTTGACATGGGGGCCACTAAAAGCGACCATTTTATGAGGAATGATCCAATTAAGATCCCCATTTTCAACTCTCTGGAGGAAGAAAAATAAGAAAGTAAAACTCTTTTAAGCCTATACAAAACATGTTATGCTTCTCCATGCGACCAGCTGCTCTGACCACCTCTGAACTGCTTAGACTTTTCTGTGCTGTTGAAAAACAAGAGAGGTTAGTGCGTATAATTACCATTTTCAATCTTTGTTTTGGGATGAGGTCCACAAAATGCCAAAAATTTGTTTGGCACAATCCAGTTGAAGTCACCATTTTCTACTTTCTACAAAAAAGTTTGCTTTATTGAATTCACAACTGCTTAGGCATAAATATTATACCCCATTTTGTGAACTATATTTCTAAATATTTGTAAATACATATACAGGGAAACTTGTTTAATTCTAACATGCTTGGCAACATAAAAAAATCTATGGATTAGACAACATCTGGAATATCAAGATTTTGGGGGTAGATTTATGAGGTTTACACAACAATTTGGGATTGCACAAAGACCGGAGTAAACAAGTTATACTGTTCATGAATGTGTATAATATCAAAGGGATAGTAGAGCTCATTTTAGTGATCTTTTTTCTCACCTCAAATCATCTTATTCCATTTTAATATTATAAAAAAGATAAATGAATATATCAATTTTGATGTGATTGCATGCTTGTCAAAAGTTACCCAAGGAGCCAACTTGTATAGCAAAATGAATTTTTGTCCAAGAAGCAAATATTCAGGGGATGTAATACTATAATTGTTTTAAACTTGGAAATAAATGCAAATAAATGCATAAAATTGTTATTATTTACAGGAAATGACTTGTACCAGTCATTTGGACTCATTTTAATTCTTAGAAAAAAAAGAAAGAACAAAATGACCTTACTATCCCTTTAAAAATGTCAAGTTCAAGAAAAATCATCTTTACATTTCTGTTATCAAATTCACTTAATCCAATTCCAAAGTTACAAACCAAAGTGAAATTCTACTTTTACATATGATCAGTTACAACAATTCATGTTTTTCTTAAATTTTTTATACAAGCCGATTAGATTTTAAGCTCATAATATCACAGGTATACAGAAAAAAGTCACAAACTGAAGACACGTGCACTTTTATACAGGTAATGACAATCTACTGGGTCATTTACAGAGCTCCAGATAAGGTGCATATCAGCGTAAATACTCATTAAATTTGACCAAATACGCATTTAAGTTGAAAATCATACGTACAATTACACATTAGCGAATGTAAATACGCTTTACACTCCCAAATTAATGCTTATTAGTCCGCGTATTTGTGATACATGTACAATGTAGTATGATATAAATATGAATTATCTATTCATATACCGGTATATAAATTAAGATTAGCCCAGGGCTTGATCATACATGATATTTAGCGCTATGAAATACCTTTTGATGACAATCACAATTTTGAAAAATTGGAAGAGTTAACTCAAAACACTATTATATAGGCCTACTTGTTACACTTTCTTTCTTAAAGAGTTAGTGTGCAGTCGAAAGCACAGAGAAAAGAACATATTATCAATCGTGGACGAATGATATACAGAATTGGATCATAATCATGTGACTGAGTGGCTGACATATTCAAATTTGATGCATCAATGATAAATATCAAATTCCCAATGACAATGAATAGTTTTATATGTGTAATAAAAAGAACTGCAAATGATTTCCCCCATAAATAGCTGGAGCGGCCTTTTAGTATAAATTTTTAAGTTAAAGTTTAACGGAAGAAGTATCATTTATCTGGTTACATCTTCTGTGCAAAAGACCAAAGATAATCAGTAAATTAACAAAATACACTTTTGAATTTTTCTGAAAAGCAAAATACGTATTGATTTGAAAATCAGGGAGTAAATATTCTTTGTGGTAAAAAATTATCTGGAGCTCTGATTTATCTAACGCAGTATTAAGTCTTCCCCGGAAGACATGTGTCGCCTGCTAGTTCATTCTATATGTAATATATCACGTATAATGTTGAAAAAGTAAATTATTGAAATGGTTTTTGTCACTAAACAGGAAGTTGATAAGCGACAGATTCGAAAATGTCTTACACAATACAGTTGGCCACAGTGATGCTCTGTGCCAAATATCAGGAAGTTGCCCCATGTGGTTCTTGAGAAAACTGTGACAGAATTTTTTTTGCTGTAAAAAATTCTAAGTCCCGGCAAACAGGAAGTTGATAAGCGACAGATTCGAAAATGTCTTACACAATACAGTTGGCCACAGTGATGCTCTGTGCCAAATATCAGGGAGTTGCCCCATGTGGTTCTTGAGAAAACTGTGACAGAAATTTTTTGTGATGACGACGCAGGACGACGGATAGTGATCCCTATATGTCGCCACTGCGTAACGCAGGCGACACAAACATCTAGAGCAATTACAATATATAAGGAAATAGTTCACTATATCATTCAATGCTTTTAATAAATTTTACTTCCCCACAGCCAGAGGTTGTAATGTCTTTCTATTCCCTAAGGTTACAGTATATAATAACATTTGTAATACTGTATGCTTTTGCCATATAACCTGTGGCAATACATATCTTTTTAGTTTTGAACAATTTTAATTTTGTTTCTGTAACAAAACACAAAACTTACCTCATAATGCTCATACTCATCAACATCAAAAGTTTCAAAATTGAAGAAACCATTTGCTAGTGCCTACAAAAAAGACCACAGTATAATGCAATATTAAAGAACTTAGCACAATTACTTGCATCAAATAAATTTCAATCATTCTCATGTCATTAATTCATTCATAATTACAGTATACAATGAAAATTTCATTAGTCTGAATGAATCTGGACCAGTCTGGTTTGACAACCCAAGACTGTTTCTCTACAAATTATTTACAGTCAACATATCTTCCATTCTTCTGCTATACTTACCTTACTAAGACCATGTAAGCAGTCCAGCAATGTGAGATTGTATGTGCATGCCCCAAATGATGCATCCCTGCTCAAACAGAAAAGGAAATTAATCAAATTCAATTTTCTATACAATGTCTAATCTAATACAGATTTGGCACATATATATTTCAAGTTACTATAACAACACAAATAATTAGAGAGCGGATTTACATAAGTTATGGCATGGCTTGCTTTCCAATATCTGTTGTTACTTGTACCTTGTAATTACATGCTGTCTAAAAAAATTTGAATAAATATTATTTTAAACTAAAACAAACAAAAATCTGAACCCCATATTTTTGTCAAAATGTGGCAATGATGTAGAGCCAAAAGGAATATCATTGTGTTTGTCCAAAAACATACCTAAATGGAAGAAAAGGTGGATTTGAACCAGCCACTAGTGGCCTGTATGCTTCCTCTGGGGTTTTCTTCAGATAAATGATCTGTTCAAAATAGAAAATAAAAATCATCTTTTGCATAATTTCTTATCAATGATATATATTGTTCAATCCTATCAAACATTAAGTCAATATCCTGTACAAAGAGTGCATGCATCATCTTATGAAATTCTTGGAAAGTGTAGATGAGCAAGAATGATAATTTTCAACTGCCTTGAATTCTTTTACAATGTTAGTGAACTTAGACAAAATTAATAATTTAACACGAATGTGTGTGTGAGCAGAAACACAAAAGACAAATTTAAGTATAAATGTTACAATACTCTGCTGTCATTGAATAATATTTACATTTCAAAAGTTTTTTCCTTTGATACCTTAGTTTAGAAATTGCAAAGATATGCATTGTTTTCATAAACAGGCTACAGTTGTAAAAAATGAGTGGATAAATACAGAACTAAATGATAAATTAATATTGTCTATTTCAACAGCAGGGGATACAAACAAAAATTTGAATATAAAAAATTTCATTTTTGAAAATACATGATGGTAAAACTGCAACACTTCATACCGGCATACTTTCCAGAAAGCATTAAAGGGACTGATTCACGATTTCCCCCAAAATTTTGTTTTCACTTTTAATGATCAAAATCTATTGTCTAATGTGTTTAAAAGATTTCATATCAAAATTAAGGTTATACATTATCACAGAAACTCATTTTAGAGAGTTTATTATTTATTTTGTAAACAAAGATTGCGGTATGTTATTGTTTACGAAATTTTCCAAAGAAATGGATATCAATCTTAGTTTATTATATCTTTCACATTTCAAGCATTCTTTTAGGTTATATGTGTCATCTAAAAGTTAAAATTTGTGACTATGCGAAATCAAGATGCTTTATATTACAAAATTAACATTTCACTGGTTTGTTTGTATACATGAAAAGACTCGAGTCTTTGTTTACATAACACAGATTTCAGGCTAAAATATTGCTTTTATTCTTGCGTTCAGAAGGTCAAACTTTTGGCTGTTAACATTAATATTATATTTTTAATGTTTAAAATCAAAAATGAAAAATATAGTTTTTTTTCTTCAAAAATCATGAACCAAGTCCCTTTAACACACTTCAGAAAGCATGCTGTCATGAAGCATCACAGTTCATGAATACCATACATAGAAATTTATTTCTTGATTATGTTTTGACAATGATTCCAATTGCTTATTGTCAGAGTCTATCTGGTAAAATTTACTAAATGTCTCCTTTTTGGGAAAGTTTGAGCATGTGATAATTTGTATAAACAGTGAAGCCATATTTACAAGAATTATTCTAGTATCATCATGCACATATAAACACTATACAGCAATTACTTATAATTACATTATAAACTATTTACTACATTTTAAGGCATATAAATAACCTAAACTCAATATAATTCACTCAATTAACTTTTCATAAACGTCACAGGTTAATGTTCTATAGAGCTAAGCCACAATGGATACCCCATCATTTTTTATCACTCTCAATTTATAAGTTATTAAAAAATTTAAAAACACTGACTTAGATTCATTATAAATTCATCATTCCTATTTTTGATAGTGCCCAGAGTGGGTTGTTGACTTACTGCATATGATGAAATCAGAAATGCAGCATTGGCACGTTTCCTTGCATCAAAGCTTGTGTAGTGAATAATTCTCTTCTTTGCAAGTGAGAAAGACTGAAAGAAAAAAAAAAGTGTTTTTCTGTCAGCATTATCAGTAATAGCAATTAGATAAACCTCTATCTATGCCAGCAAATTAATGACCTCCACATCTATTCAGCAACATCGCATTTACAACCCACATAGCTAGAGCATCAAACAAGTTTGTTTACATGGGCTATTTATAGTACTGTAAACAATGCATACAATATCCTAACCAAATGTTCTACAGATAAGATTAGTTTTTCATATTTAAAAAAAAAGATGTGGAGCACATGTATGTACTTTTGACATGTCATGTTTTGTAGTTATCAATCTGTAACACATTTACCTGGATATTATTATTACATCCTAATTCATAACATTAGTCACAACATTCAGCAAAACATTAGTTACCTTTAGTTTTTTATTTAATTTACAACAATATCTGTATAGCTGTGCCAAATTCAGTGGTCCAAAGTCTGCATAGAAACTGAAACAAAAACAGAGACTTTCTGAAAAACTTGAAAATCCTTGACCTGAAAATAATTACTTACATTAGCATAAACTTTTCGGTCAGTGATGAAATATCTAGGTCACAAGAAATTTGTAAACAAGAGACTACATACAAACCACTTTTGTGATTTTTCAAGTGACTTATTTGTTGATTACACAGATAAGATGACAATAATTGTATTTGAGCATTACATAACAAATGTGAAACTCCTTGAGCTTATAATAGTGTTTGGTTAATAATTCATGGTTGGTGTAAAAATAGCTCTCAACCGGATATCAATACACAGTTTATAAATTAATAATCCTTATTTCAAATAAAGCAAAGATGGCCAAAAAGTTTATCGCAAGAAATATGTAAATTGTATAAACTGAAAGCAAGCCAAAGTGTGTAGAGTGTTTTTGGCACAATGCCAAACTTCAATATTCAATACTGGTTGGTACCAGAAAGTTTTAAACATATATATATACATGATCTCTGTACATGAATTTGATTTGTCATCATTATTTTTTAAAAATCAATACTTATCAATTAACAGATTCATGGAAATACTGACAGTTCCTGCTTTAGATATAATTCATAACAAAAGATAGGAGCATCAGATCAAATTATAATTAAACTATCAACATACAAGAAAAAAAAGTCTAGTATATTTGTCTACCAACAAATACTTTATCTAACAATCAAATCATGAATTCCAAACAAATATTTGTATATGTATAAATCTAAACTATCAAAAAGTTTTGATATAACCTTGAAATGTGGGTACAAGTTGCATTTAACTGTATGATGTATCTATACAGTACATGTATATCCACTTTAAATGACATTTTCGTCTTCTCATAACATGTCTTGATAAAATAAATATACCCATGACCAAGCAAGAATCTCTTTTTTTAATCTAAAGTAGCCTGGCCTGTAGTACTGAAGTTGTTTTTTCAATACACTGTTCTATCTTACTTTTCATACACAAGCTCATCGTCGACACAGAAATAATGTGTGTGTGCTGTAGATCTTGGCTTTGTTCTCAGTGTGGCAAAGTACAGTCGATCTGAAATTAGTATGAAAAATTTGATGTACCCGGGAAGCACATTCAATAGTAGATGCACATGCAAAATTACACAAGCCTCAAACCTTGTCGAGACATGTTTAGAATGAAAGGAAAAGGTCAGAGAAATGTATTTTTTCAGAGTGCAAACATGCTCTCACCTTTTATAAACTCGGAAGCACTCCCTATAATATCATTTTCATCGGCCATTCTTCAGTATAACAATCACTTTCGTTTCAATATAGTCCACTGGTAAAATGTTGCCTTGTACAGTTGTTAGCAAATATGCTCTCTGTTTACCTGGTAGGATTCGATGTTTTCCAAGTGCGTAAATACACTATTTCACAACAAAATGTTTCTTTAAAACTCTATAAGTCTCCATGTATTTAGTATGATCGAATAAAACTTCCTATTAAAAGTAATTTGATAAAATTATCGACCCCCCTTATCTTCACCAAACTTGACGGCCATGTTTGAACTGGAGCAAAGTTAAGTGCAAAAGATCACGTGATCACGGTCTAGACCAATAGTAGATTACACAACAATTGTCGTCATGGGGATTTCGTAGTCTGGCCAATGAAATCTTTGTTTATAGTTTTCAATGGAAACCCCAGCATCTGTCACAAATTCCAATAATCAACGCATATTTTCATAAATGAGACAAACGGACATAATCGTATTTTCAGACATTGCACGAAAATGCAAAATTGTCAAAATATGTTTGTACAAGCTTTGATATATCGTTTCTATATTTTGATTAATGATTTTAGAAAGCAGTCAGTGGTTTTGCATATCAGGCTTTTATTTGCAATAATGTTATACCATTTTCCCTTTTTTTCTTCTTTTTTTTATGAAGGTTAAGCTTTTTTTTTTTTTAAATTATTACTTCCAACACCATTTTGCAAAAATTATTACCTACATTGTAAATAATGATGGTTTATTCCAAGGTTGCGAGCATAAAGTTCAAACATTAGGTATATGAATTCATGATTTCTTTTGAAGATAGACTTGTCTATTTTATTTGTCAAAAGAACAAGTTCTAACGACTTACTCTCCTAAAAGTATAATGTTCAGCCATACGAGATAATAATAAATAGGCAAAATGTACAATAATTAAATGAATCTACTGGTTTCTTCTATAAATTTGTGAATTAACAGCTGAAAAAAAAAATTAATTTATCTATATTATAGTCTGCAAAGGCAAATTAACATCACCGCATAATAACAAATTTGTATCAATATTGACCAAGTCAAGCATAAAAAGGCAATTAAAAAGATTATTTCTAGCTTTAGAGTAATTTTTACAAGCAAAAACGAGATGATATATACATCGATCTCCGTTATGTACAATGTATGAACAAAATGGAGAATTTGTAATATTACGCATATAAAAATCATATTAATGAAGTATACATTTGTGCCTTAGCTTTGTAATTTGAATAATGTTGGTAAATCGTTTCCCAAAAGAAAAATATGATGGTGGGCTTATGATTTCTGTTATTATAATTTTGCGGAATGAGTTGATTGAGATGGCTTCTCTGGCTTCTACATTTAATAAATGTCAATGTTTTATCGAACCAGGTACAAATGATTAGATTGAGATGGCTTCTCTGGCTTCTAATTTAATAAATTCGAATTAGGTACAAATGATTATTTGAATAACTCTAATCTGCATCACGGAATATAGAACTGGTTTTTGTTTCGTGTATCATAGCGGGGGGTAGGGACATAGTTTCATGTTTATTTGAAATGATATCATTTAGGCCTAAGTAGTGTGGGGCGCTACCATTACAATTACAGTGGCGGATTTAAGGGGAGGGGGGCGCAGCCGGCGCCCCCCCCCCTAACATTTTCAAATTTTATGTAAATCGCGGTATCTTGTTTAGAAAAATGTACTAAACGATCGAAGAAGCAATAATTTCTTCCACTCCCAGAGAAATAAATGACAAAATCTTTTGATTTCTTGAATTACTTGATTATGAGAACTTAATTTTTTCCAAAAACCCTTAAAATTTGCGTCATTTTATTAATTTCACCTTATTAAAAATGATAAAATATAGTACAAATGACTGAATAGGAGACATGTTTCAGGTCCTATAAAATCTGTAAAATCCAGGACCAGACCCCCTGCCTCATACACTGCCCCCCCCCCCCCCCCCCGTAACAGCAATTCCTGGATCCGCCCCTGACAAATTTTGAACACGGAAGTCATTTGGGCGATATAAAACGTCTACTTTGTAAAGTTTGCTAACCTGTTTCTGAATAAAGATAGTCTGTAGATCACAAGATGCGAACATAGGAAGACCAGTGACAATTCTAGCTGCAGATAATTGTACTTTGTCAAGTTTATCAGTATCGTGAACAGAGCAGACAATTGAAGCATATTCAAGAGTAGGTCTATAAGTAAATGCTACCACAGATGAATCCTACGATTTTTGAACTTTTAAAAGCTTTTTCAAAAGTCCTATTTTTTATATGCTTTGTCTTTAGAAGTATGGAATCAATATACACAGACCAACTGAGGTTGTGTAACAATAATAATTAATTAATGATTTAAATGTGGGGGGGGGGGGGGGGGATACAATGCAGGATTGAGTTCTAGTATCCAAATATTTATATGTTCATGTACGTATGCAGTGGACATCAATCATGAATCATAGTTAAAGGATGTGCAGACGTAGCTGGGATGGACACAAAACATGTAACATGTAGCGCAATATCTATGTTGTTGAATTATAATATATATATACTGCAGATGGCAGCAAGAGACGGCGCTATAGGACCGACAGAATGAATTCGGTTGCGAAATATTCACTTTTATTAAATACAGTAATTAACAAAAAGCACCTATATACTCCATGTAATATTTAAATTAACTGCAAGTCAATTAATGTTTGTAGATTATAAACTGATGCAGAGCTAGGATAGCAAGAGATGGTGCTATGTAGGAAAATCAATTAATTCCCATAAATAAATACCCAATTCTACGTATAAAGCAACATATATAATCATATACACAGCACAGTGCAAAAAATATACTGATATTATTTGTAAGGGTCGTAAACATGTAATTTTACATCTGGACAGTGTAATATAGAACCACATGGAAATCCAACTCTTCTAATCATGTTTGCATAATAAGTACATATTACATGTTGAAAACTGAATTAATGTGCGCATCAATTCAACTATTGTTCTCATAGATTCAAGGTGGTGAAATTATTTGTTCGCAAAATTTAACATTTGGAGCTCGGTATACATGTATATGATTTGATGATCTCTGACATCTTTAGTTATTTACAACGCCTTTAATATAAAGAATTAATGCGCGCATCAATTGTTTTTAAAGAGAGCAACAATTCATATTAAAGAGTTCATTGATTCAATTTTGGATATGTTGAATTGAATGTACTAGTATCTCTAATCATATACATATAGTTGCTCTCTCTAAAAGAATGATTGCGGTCATCGAATTAATGATAATTATGGTTCCAGACGAAGGTCATGTTTAACTGTACAATACGTATCCAACTTCCCACCCAAGGATATTTCATGCTTTCTCTCGAACCAATTTTCAAATAAAAATAAAAAGAGTTAAGATCTTACACAGCTAGTGAGATAATCTAGGAACAGGAAGCTTTAGGGGGATTTTCTCCTAGAACACCGGGATGGATGCAGGGTTTCAGTTTAGGGGGAGTGGACCAATCCTCACAAAACCCTGGTGGCGCCAGAGGGATTGCCCCCCCCCCCCCCCCCCCCCCCCCGGAAGCTCCCACATTCTTAAGAAATTTCATTGCAAAATCTAGCATAGAATGAGCTAGATTTCTGGTACACAGTTTCAAATGAAAAATAAAAATAAAACTATATTCCATCAAGGTGTATATATTGAGTTTACTTGGTTTATTTTCAACATAGAGTAAATGCTCTTTCCTTAGAACGTAAGTACTAGACACACACAGCGTGAGTAGGAAAATCAAACTTATTTAATATATAAGCCCTATATATATATATATATATATATATATATATATATATATATATATATAAAGTCAAAAAATAAAATCCAATGCTCCTTTAGAACATTGAACTTAGAACGTAAGTACTAGACACACACAGCGTGAGTAGGAAAATCAAACTTATTTAATATATAAGCCCTATAAATATATATATATATATATATATATATATATATATATATATATATATATAAAGTTAAGTTGAAGTTAAAAGTTTGAGCATTGGATTTTATTTTTTGACCTTTATTCTACCCCGATACCAAGAAAAAATTATTTATTGAATATATATATATATATGAATGCATATTGGACTACAGGGGCTTCGGAATTAAGGAATAAACCATACAAAATTGGGTGTGGTTAGGGAGGCGGTGTCCCCTTCTGTTCGGAAGAAAATTTAGAAATTTCAAAGGTAATTTGTGCCATTTCAAGTACATAAAATTCTTAGTTTGAAATTTTTGGGGGAATGC
Source organism: Ostrea edulis (assembly GCF_947568905.1). Lineage (NCBI taxonomy): Eukaryota > Metazoa > Mollusca > Bivalvia > Ostreida > Ostreidae > Ostrea > Ostrea edulis. Next base: position 57,233,101 of record NC_079167.1, read on the forward strand.
ACCCATACGCCCCTCCATCTTCAATACGCCAGTGACACCAGCCCCCTCCTTCTACAAAGGGATCGAAGGATCTCGCGGCTGACCGGAGAGTCTTAAATTCACACAATTCCAGGACATCATATCTTCGCTAGGCAAGGGTTTTCGGTCCACACCGCTCCCCATAATTATCCTTGGGTGAAGGGGATTCATGTTTGTTCAAATGAAGGGCTATGGTCCCTTCAATAAGGAGATACTCACAAAAATGCAACAATAGGGTGGGGTCATATAAGAATCTTCTCATTAACCATTGGGCCAGGAAAGTTTAATTTTACATGGAAACTTCCTTACATTGTGCAGATTCAAGTTTTTATATTCATGGCCCCTGGGGGTAGAGTGGGGCCACAATAGGGAATCAAAGTTTTACATGCGAATATTAGTATATAGGGAAAAGTCTTTATAAATCTTCTTCTCAAGAACCACTAATCCAGAGAAGTTCAGATTTACATGGCAGCTTTCTGATATAGTGCAGATTCATGTTTGTAAAAATCATGCCCCCCCCCCCCCCCCTGGGGTAGGTTATAGGCACAATAGGGGATCAAAATTTTACATGCGAATATATAGGGTTTTTTGTTTTTTTAATATGGGCCAAGGTGACTTAGGCCCCTTATTTTCATACTGCGTTACAATTATCACATCGGGCGTATAGTGGGGCATTCATGTCCTATGGACATATTTCCAGTTTCCTTTACATTCCTGTATTATTGATATACATATATTTTGTATATATTGTATTTGACATACTTCTTGGTGTCTACCTCCATTTCCTCGCTATTTAAGTCGTGTGATGTTTGTATGTTATACAGTGAACAAACTGGTTGATAGGCCTCCACATTGTGATTTCTCTTTGTACCAAAATTCATTAAAATCCCCCAAAGGGTTGAGGAGAAGTTGTGAAGACAAAGTATTTTGAACAGAAAAAATTAAATCCAAGGGCCACAACTCCTTGATAGGCCTCCACATTGTGATTTCTCTTTGTACCAAAATTCATTAAAATCCCCCAAAGGGTTTAGGAGAAGTTCATCTTCGCAAGCCAAGTGTCCGATTCGCTTACGAAGATGGGAGAAGTTGTGAAGACAAAGTATTTTGAACAGAAAAAATTAAGTCCAAGGGCCACAACTCCTTTAAAAAACATCGGACAGCATTCCCCTTGCAATATGCACAGCTCCACATTGTGATCTTTCTTTGTACCAAGTTTCATCAAAATTCCCAAAAGGGTTTAGGAGGAATTGTAAAGACGAAGTTAAACGGACAGACGGACGGACGACAGCCGTATAGCATAATTTTTAAGCAGGCGTATAAAAATGCTTGTACATTAACATGATTAACCATGGCCCTGCTGTTCTTGAAGATTTTTTAAAATGTTTTTTGATCCCCTATTGTGGCCCCATCCTACCTCCACGGGTCATGATTTGAACAAACTTCAATCTGCACTAACCAGGGGTACTTGCACATTAATATGAATATTTATGACCCTGTATTAATTTAAACTCAGGTGCTATTGCAGTTGATAAGCATCCGTCGTCGTCAGTTATCAATTGAACATTTTTAATTTCTTGATAACTACCACTCGAATTCTTTCCAAATTTGGTATGAAGCATTTTGGGGACAAGGGGGACATAAATTGTACATTTCAGGACTTCTGCACCCTTGGGGCCCTAGGGTTGGGACAAAAACTGCCAAAAATTAACCACTTTTCAAAAAGCTCCTTCTCTACAACTGCACATCTTTAAGAAAAATTAAATGCATAGTATTGTAGAGTCAGAAGCCCTCTACCAAAATTGAAAAACTGTTGTAAAAGTTTGGACTACAGGGCAGGGTCAAACTTGGTATATAGTGTACATGTGTATAAGGTCTGAATAACATTTTCTTTAGTGCTATTGATACTAAATATAAACCAAGTCGATATTTAGAAAGACTAGGTAGCCCTTAACCAAAATTGTTCATGACCCCAGGTGTAAGGGTTTTTGGTATCATGGTGGGGCCAAACTTGGTATGAAGCAGGTTGGGGACATCAATTGTAAATTTCAGGATTCCAGCACCCCTGGGGCCTTAGGGATGAGGCAAAAACTGCCAAAATTAACCAATTTTCAAAAATCTTCTTCTCCACAACTGCGCAACTTTAAGAAAATCTAAATGCATAGTGATTGTAAATTTCATGATCCATTGGGTAAAGGTTTTACCCAAGTATGCTTTGTGGCAAATTTGGTTGAAATTAGCCATGTGGTTCTGGAATAGTCAATATGTTAAAAGTTTATGGATGGACTGACAGCAGCTAAAAAGCTCAGATGAGATAAAAAAGTGTATCAAAAACTATGATCAAAACACCTAATAAAATAAGTGTGACTTGCAGGCTCAAAAGTACAAATATTTATTCAGAAAACTAACAGTCATAGATAAATATGTAAAACATTACAAAGGGAGAAAACTCACTATCATTTTTAAAGAAACCGACCAAGTAATTTCATGTTGACCTCTTTATTAAAATGTTTGTAAAATTTGTAAATTCATTTCAAACTTACTGTTACAATGCTCCCAAAGCATTCAAAACTGTTACAAAACAAGATCTGAATCATGTAAACTTCTATGATAAATGCAAAATATGTAAAAAGTTATTTTAGTATGTATCACAATTTAACACACCCTGAATGCAGATTTGATTGATAAATTAAAATCAAAATGTACAATATCATTATAGAAAAATCTGCATATCAAAGTTCCTCTTACAAGGCTTAAATACACACACACATACACATGATTAAATACTAATGAAAAAGTTTTGGAGTTGAAAAGTTTGTTACAATTGCTAACTAAAAACACTGGCTAGGTCACTGAGTAATGAATAAATATTAAAAAATAATGTCTTAAAATAAATAGATCTGTAGTTTCATTCAGAAACATAGTTATAACATAATAAATTGTACTGTTCTTCAGCATGTGATGATGTCAAGACATTACACATGTATTACTAGTTTTAACATGATCTGAACACATAGGTGAATTTTGATTTTCATATTTAAACATCAATGATTGGTTTATCTTTTGGAAAGCTAACTGGCTTGACACCTGCAATCTGTAAAAGTTCATTAATTGGAGTCTGGTCTGTGGAATTTTCACAAATATGCATGAAATGGACCTCCTCATCTACAAAAAAAAAAAAAGAAATAATCAAAAAATCACCAATAACAAATATAGTTTTCAAAATTTCAGGTACAAACAATTTCAAAAGAATGTTTAATTCAAAATTATTCACTGTTTCTGTGCTTCATTCTTTATAACAAAAACTTTTTAAGAGAGAGGTCACCAACTTTGGCTGTCATACCTGGTCCTAGGATGTACTCTGCCCCTTGCTGCCGTACATGACCCTGGTATTCCTGAGACTTCATAGCTCTCCATGTACTACTCAAAATTCCTGATATCATGCCATGTTTAAGGTGCTTGTTCTCTGCAATGAATAAAACCTAGAGAATGTTTTTATGAAAAACAAATGTCTCCTCAGCTCCCCAAATCGGAAGTGCTCCAAAAGAAACCTCCTCCCCTTAATGTACTGCAAGGTATGGAGGAGAAAATCACAAGGAGGAACATAGACATTATGAACTCTGAAAAGCCATATGGGAGAAGTGTTCACAAACTATTTTACACCCTCCACCCCTCAGATACACTATAACTATATCTTTAAGGATAACAATCCTGTTCCTACAATATGCACATATGCAAATGGCATTAAAATATTGTATTTTCAAGTCTATCATATAAGCCATATAGAAGGAGAAGCATTCACAAGCTATATTAACATCCTCCACCCGTCTTAGATCCACTATAACTTTTATGAAAATAATTGGATCCTCCTGTCCCCACAATATGCACATCTACAAAAGGCAATGAAGCATTGCACAAGTTTTCAAGTATATCCAATAAGCCATATAGGAGGAGAAGCATTCCCAAGATTTTGTGACAGACAGAAGGACAGATGGTTAGATGAACAGAAACCTATGTCTCCTCCTGGAAATTTTAACAGGCATTTTGTGACTTATCATAAAATGATTTTCAAATCATTCTCAAAAGAGGATACACTATTAGTTAATAAGTAATCATTAAATAGTAACTTGTAAAATTTTGCATGCAATATATACAGTCATATGTTTTGTAGAATGCTGAAATCAAAAGAAAATGTTGTTTTATTTCTTTCTTTGGGATATGCAGACCCATCATTGTTGCAATGTAATAACATCATAGAAAATTTATGATTAAACCTTAGAATGAATATTCTAAATGTATTTTAAGGTGTCCAATAAATAAATGGGAAATAAATATCAAAAGTGCATAAATACACATGTATAATCAAACTATTGGTTTAAATGCTATAAATTTAATTCATCACCAATTTCATTATGATGCCACACTTTCAAAATCACAAAAGGTAGCACTTTAACTAGAATTAATTGCAGTCATACATGTGCAACACTATCACTAAAGATGAAAATAAAAGATGTGTTTGTGATTAAGGCAGCAAAGTAATTCTGGTACCCAAAGAAAGGTCTTGTCACTAGGAATACACAAGAAAAGCCCTATCACTAACTATTTATAGCCAAGGTTAAAGTTTTTCAAAAGTAGATCAAACTCCAAAGTCAAGGTCATGAAGTAAAAGAATTTGTTATCTAAAGATAGATCTTGTCAAAAGGAATACACATGTGAAATATAAAAGCCATATCACTAAACATTCAAAAGTTATGGCCTAGGTTAAAGTTTTTCAAAAGTACAAGAAAAGAAGGTAACAAGATAAAAATTTTGGTACCAAAAGAAAGGTCTTGTCACAAGGAAAACACATGTGAAATATGAAAGCCCTATCACCATCCATTCAAAAGTTTTGGGCAAGGTTAAAATTTTTGTGGACAAACAGATAAACATACTAACTGACCAAAAACTATATGCCCCCGAATCTCTGATTATGGGGACATTAAAATATGTCAGAAAAACAATGGCCTATCATTTTTAATATAATATCTTCGTAACCACATTCAACTAAATTCTAAGACATAGCTGAGCCTTAGGTCTCCATTTCAAATACCATATACTCATGTAATTTTGACACATTGGAAATGTGGACTTTTTTGGTGAATGAGGAATATTTGTCAAAAAGGAAAATACCAAAATTTCTAATCATATCAATGACACACTTATTAAATGAAAATGTGCCTAAGAAAATGAAGCACTAATATTTCAAACTACATTCTTTAGGAAAATCTGCTAAAATATTCCCAACGAGAAAATTCCGAATATATGGTAGTCTTGCATCAATAGCAGCAATAACTATTAACTAAGAAACAATAATATTACAATATCAGAGAATTTTTTCCACCTGTATGTCATCATTCATATTCCAACTTTACATAGCATACAATTGAGTAAAAACTTGTTTCTTACTTCCTGATCCTTTTCCAAACTGAGGGTTGCTTTTCATACCAAGGACATTGTAGAGTTCCCTCTCAGGGTCGGTATACATTGTATACATATATCCTGTTTCTTTTTTGAATGACTAAACAAAAGACAAACTAAATAACTATATGATCAAAAGTTATTCCAACACAATTTTTTCTTATAATAATCTGGAGTTGATAAAGAATGCCAATACTAGAAACTAAACTTTTGTTGGCCTAAAACTCTTCAATTTTATCAAATATTGTGAAATACATGTACAGTTACTACATTTTCTTATATTCTGTCATCATTTACTTTCTGTAAATCTGTTTCATAGTTTTTAAAAACAGATTACTAGTAATTCATATTTATACACACCACACTGAAATCAATAACATTTAAAATTAAGATGAATTCAAATATCTTAAAATGGATTAAATATTTAAGTTCCTGACTATATTACAAGACATGCAAATGCTTAAATCACACATACGCACCTGTATAAATTTATTGGGAGCAGGACCAATCACAACTATTCTTACACCAGCTTCCTACAAAATTAAGTTTACATGTATTCATTTATATTTTAAAACTAGAACTGGTATCATGGAACCAATACACAGTCTATAACACATAACCAAATTTGAACATTAACATTAATCATGTTTTTGTTTCTGTCGTATGAATACAGTTTAAACTAAGATAGGGCACAACTATAAATAGGGCCTTAAACTTGACAACTCAAAGCACATAATCAACAGCTAATATGTTTTACGTTATGACCATTGAGATAAGCAGAGACCTTTAACATCTTGCAACATGAGTTTAGACATTTAATCAGCCTCTTCATTTAACACGGAAAATAGAACACAGTCAATGTAAACAGTGCATTGTGACGTTATATTAGCTGCAATGGTTCTTCTTTCAAACCAAGCAATTATCAACAAGCTTGTCTGGAATTCAAAAACATTTATATTTCCAAACAATTTATTTATTTTTTCCACGGGGTTGTCAAAGAAGTATATCTCTGTGCGGTGACATTTTCCCAGACGTATTATGGGTAATCCCCATCATTTTTTAGCTGATGAAGAGCAAATCATGTCACTCAAATGTGTAATCATTGGAGTAAGCTCATCACATCACTTTGCGATGCTGGCTTCGGTTGCTATTACATTTATAACAAATGAAATAATCCAATTTCCTTTGTGGGATCAATACGCAAGTTCCGAGTTACCCAAAAGTTATTTCCCTTTGTCAAACTCTTTCGCATTTTATGACATATGGTGGGTACACAATGTATACATAATATCGTAGACTGGCATTGTACATAACGATTACGTATGATAAATGTAATAAAAGCGTAACTTTTGTTTATATCAGTCACTGGTATGCATATTCTGGCCATATCAAGCATAACTTGTTTGAATAAGCTGCTACCAGTCCTGACATCACGCCACCTGTCATATAAGACCCGTGGTCGAGTGTATAACACCTGTGTACGGAGCGCTATGCTCCATGCCAGTGAGACCTGGGCACTGACCAAGCCAAATCTTCATCGCCTACTACGCAATGACAGGGCCATGATAAGACAGATCTGTAACATCAAGCCTGAAGATATGGTCACTGTAAGTTCAACTGAATTGCTGGGGCGGCTTGGCATCGACGACCTCGACCTCATCTTAAGGGAAAGGAGACTCCGCTGGTATGGCCACGTTGTCAGATCCAGCAGTGCAGTCAAGTGCGCTTTAAATATACAAGTTCCTGGTCGGCCAATGCTATCTTGGAGAGAGTTGACGGAGAAAGATCGTAGAGAATGGAAGCTCTCAACTGTTGACCCTCAAGACCGGAAAGAATGGAGATCTGAGGTGAGATCTGCCATGCATGCAGCCAGCCAGATACCTGGAAGGGGGCCCACTAGTGTGGACACTACCCGTGATACTGCACGGAAATAAAAAGGAACCGACAACAACAACAACATCAAATTGGCTATTGAATCATTATTCGTTTCCTCTTCTACATGAGTGACGCTTTTATCAAAGAAAGATGGCAATTAACAATATCTGTTTGAGCCATTTTGTTATCCAATACTCATAAACTCACTAAAGTTGCCTTTTCCCTGAGATAGGATGGTCTCAGAAACTCTGGATATCATCTTTTAAGAAATAATACAACAATAGTAATTAGCAAATGTACCCACTGTCATCATATTTTACGTCATAATTTACGGAAGAGTTCGACAAAGGGAAATAACTCTTGGGGAACTCGGAACTTCCGTATTAGCACAAGTCAATGTTTTCCCTATATAATCTCAACAACTGTTCAGGTAATATCAAACAAATGTAAATGCGAGGTATAGGCTAAATTTTTTTACAATGCTGCCCCATACAGGGACAATACAAGAACAATGCAAAGCTCTCACATATAAGTTAAATGGTTTGAAATATTAAGGTATGATGTGAAGGTCAGTGGCGTAGCTAGGTTTGAAATATTTGGAAGCGGGAGGTCTGGGGGGCTGCTGAGGACATTTTTCATAATATGTGTAAAATATTTCAAAATATTTGTAAGCACGTGCATATGAACAGTGCTACAGTGTAGCTACGCCACTGAAGGTTATGTTGTCAAAGAAAGTATTTTTAATTCATATCACGTGCCTAAGAAAATGAACAATAAATACATACCTGTAAAAATTCTAATGGTACCTTTGCTAAATCTGATTAGAAAGAAAAGATATACATATTATACCATGCACATAAAATACTCAAAAATATCAATGACAAATAAAAAAACCTTTTTACTTCTAAAATAAAAACAAACTGAAGTTGAGATTCTGATTATAGTTGAATTGACATACCTTCAATGTAGTCTTTACAAATAAAGCACAGGAAATGCTGTAATAGATTGATACAAGTCATTTTATCTTATACTAGCGATTAATTTCAAAATAAAATATATTCGGCCAGTGCAGGAGTCAGGGACACACAACCCCTATCTAAGTTCTCAATTAAGATATTGTATATACAAAGTATAAGCGTAAAAAATAACAAAAAAATAACATACCCTTGAGAATATAACTATCGTTTTCTGATGTTTATAGATATCTCCGAATTTTATTTTGTTTCCTCCTTCATCCAAGACAAACATGTCCCTTGCTTTCGAAAAGTTGAATTTAAAGTCAGACGGTTCTGGTCTTTCTCCCCTAGACATTTCTAAATGATTTATTTCGTCTGCTGTGATTTCAGTTCCGTCTTTTTCTTCTGTCTTAGACATTTTGAAGACAAACGTGTTCCTTCAAGCAAGTCAAAACTAACTTGTTTGCTATTGATACGAATTCAATGTTAAATAGACGCTTCTGTATAAAGCATTTCGTTGACCCCTTAATAATATTCGAAACGTACATGGAATCAGTATCCGAGATAAATAAATACATAGCTGTCAAATATATAAAACATCTATAAATTGTCAATGTTGTACCCAGTATGTCATTGTGCATAGAAACTCTATCCGGAACGTAAGTTTGGTTCGCTTTACGTGAGTTTGTTCGACAGATTGATAACTTCTTCATAACAAATTATTAATTTGTTATAGCAAATTATCAATCTGTTATAACAAATAATTTATTTGTTATTTCAAATTGCTAATTTGTTATAAAAGATTATAAATTTGAGGGTGCGGAAAGGGGGGGGGGGGGTAGTCCTTTACCGTCCAAAATTGTAAATTTCATGATCCTAGGGCCGGATAAGGGTTTGATCTCAGGGTGGTGTCAAAATCATTATAATGATTTGAAGGACTTCAAATTTGAATATATATTTAGGAATAGCAGAAAAAAATGTATAAAAAATCTGGTGAATTTTATAGGACTGAAACGAGCTGCCCTCTTCACGATACGACGCGTATTGCATTTACTTATGCCGTGCGATTCAATACTTTCAATTGATACGATACAATTTACAGAAGAAACCAATAATAACATTGAAGAAAAAATTCATTACCAAAATTCTAAATCATAATTATAAAGCAAAATGTTTCTGAACTGCCAAACCGTAAGATGTCTGTTGGCTCTGTTTAAACCACAAGAGCGCAGAGCTCAGACCAGGACTATATAATGATGTAGCGGATTGTGTAGCAGCTGATTGACATTCCATCTACACTCCTGATACCAACCATTTCTCCAAGAGGGAACAACATCACCTTCCTTGTGCCGTATGTTAGGACTACAGTTTACCAGAAATCATTTTTTTCCAGATGGGATTAGGATTTGGAACTCTTTACCATCTGAGACTGTCAATGCAACATCTTTAGACAGCTTCTAGTGCCAGATCCAGTCCATCAGTATCCGACCATAGACAACCTGGATTTTAAACTTTTAAATGCACTTGTGAATATTTATATTAATCACATGTCTTAAGTGCATTTAAAAGTTTAAAATCCAAGTTGTCTATGGTCGGATACTGATCCTTACTGGTCCTTGCACCACACGGTACGAAAATACACTTGAAGTGGCAAAGTACCATACAGGAAGAAGAAGTACATTAAATAAGTACAGGCCGAGCCTGATTTATTTTACTGAACTTGACCCCTTTGTAATAAACGTATCGAACCGAAAATCGAGGCAATGAATCGAACATTGAATCGAGCGTTTATATTGAGCAGTATCGATATTTCGGTGAATCGTTTCAGCCCTAGAATTTTGCAACCCCAGGGTTTTAACTCTAGGATAAATTAGTCATATCGTTTAATGTTAATACATATTACGTGAAGGCTTTCATCAGTGTATGTACTTTTGAGGGCATTGAAGTTTTAGGAACACATCTCGTTTTATACTGCTGCTGAATAATAGAATTTAGCTTAGATATTCAGAATCGGATTTTTTTTTCTAGATTTCGTACTTATTGGGACTAGTGATACTTTTAACTAGTACTCAGGTGACCGATAAGATCTGTGGGCCTATTGTTTTCTGTATTTGTAAATTGTTTCTTTTGTCTGTCAAAACACAATAGGAACGACATCGAATACGTATATCCGGTGCAATCAATTTGATGCAGATTAGTGGTGAAAAAGGAAAAACGAAAGGAGTTATAAAAAAGAAGTATAAGAACATCCCCATTAAACCTTTCTCCCCCTTCCACCCCTACCTTCCCCTCCCTCTCACCCTGTCCGCCCCCTCCAATTTGTTATTTCAAATTACTAATTTGTTAAAACAATATACAAATTCTTACTTTGTTCTTTCAAATTTTAGTATTTAGATATTTCAAATGATCAGTTTGTTATTTCAAGTAATCAAATTGTTATTCAAATTAGAGATTTAACAAGAGGCCCATGGACCTTTTCGATAACAGCATTAGTCAAAAGTATCACTAGACTATGAAATCGAAACTAATTTTCCTGGTTGCATATTTAAGCTAAATTCTATTTATATAATATTTATCTTTTGCAGATTAGCTCAGACTCAGGAGATCGTTAAGGCCCACGAACCTCTTGTTTTGCTTTATTGCCATTTTAATAACTACAGTGAATTATTGTGACTTATAAAGCCTTCTAGTTCATGATGCTAGATCTGATATTGAGCATATAACTTTCAGTTTGCAGGAAACTCATTTTGAAAATGTATGAATGTTTTTCATTGAATTTTTTTTGGACTGGTGGTAATTCATTTTTTTTCTTTAAGAATTATTTATGAATGATTTATACATGTACTTGCAACATTTGAAATTATAATTTGCAAAATATGACACTTTGTAATTTTAGACCTTTGTATCAAGACTTTTTATTATGTTGTTTTGCTTGTAGTGCTGTTAAAAACGGATAATGCATTTTGGATTATTTAAATTCAGTACATGTAAATTCTTCCCTATGTCTCCTGTGAGAGAGTTTAAAATGCAAATGAATTAATCTGCATGTACAAATATATTATAATAGAGATTAAAAAAAGCAATTAAGGTATTCCATGTATAATGAAAGGATAATGAACAATTTTGAAGAATTTAGATCAACATAAATGTTTATTGTTAAATAATGATGAAAGTGAAGCAGATGAAATTCACATGAATGGTAAATGATTAGAAGCTGACCTTTTTGCACTTACGACTTTTTGGAAGAGTTGTCTGCCCTTTGTAAAAATAAGAAAAATCTAATTTTCTAAAAATGTGTGTGGTCAATGATTAATTTTATTTCATATTTTCACTAAGAGAGAGTGTTTGTAACTTTCTACCAAGAGATTTGTATGAAAATATAATTTCTTTTTAAAATATTGTAATAAAACATGCTTTTCTCATATACTTCAATGTTAAATTCTAGATGAAATAAATCAAGCAGTAATCAAAATTTTGAAAATTCCTATGGTGGATTACTTTTATTTGATGAACCCTTCAAAATGATACCATGATTACAAAAATCCCACCATCCATTTATTAGATATGAAATATGGTCATTGTACATTGAATACCTTAATATTTTTATAACAAATCATCAATTTGTTTTAACATATCAATAATTTGTTTTAACAAATCAATAATTTGTTATAACAAATTAGTAATTTGAAATAACAAATCAATAATTTGTTATAACATAATGATAATTTGTTAAAACAAATTACATACTTAATAATTTGTTATATTTACATTTGACAATGCACTTCCTTAAATGACAGTACTAATGCTCTTGACATTCAATTTCTTGTAACATGAAGTTGGCAACGTGATTAGTCTTTTCTTGCGTATGAATACAATCACCGCTTCAAAAGTAAGTTTCTGTACTGTCACATGGCTTCTTGCTTATGCAATGCAATGGCGGATTTAGACCCACCCATCTACCCCCTTTTCGCCACAAATTTAAAAAGTAGAAACAGTGCAAGTAAAATTTCAGAATGGCAACTAAAATGGCTGAGTATTTTGGTTAATACTTGACTTTCACACGTGCCCCCTTTCGTAAACCCTGGATCCGACAGTGCAATGACATCGTAACAGAAACAAACACAGGAAGATATTTATACAGAGTTTATTTTGTAAACAAACAAGAATTTCATCAATTCATAATACAGAAACATTAAACATATCGTTCAGTTGTTTCACTTTAAACAGTTTTAAATACCGTCTGCAAAATTGTATGCCTAAACTGCAACTTCTGCATGGCGAATTCATAAAATAACTGAGATATTGGAAGCGAAAAAATGTAGGCAGAGTTATAAGCCTATTTACTTTATGATGATGATAAGTAAACCTGTTGTTTCCTGGCAACTGCCATCACGGCTATGACCTGCTGTTTCCTGGCATGATCATAAGCGAGGCCGGTTTCGAGGCTCGAACAATTATGTTCATGTCAAGGTACCGGTGCGAGTCTTCATTAAAATCCTACAACAGAAATCTCCCAAGTGAAGAAAAACTCTGGCAGTTCGTTTTTATTTTCTCTTTCACACATTGACGCAACCTACCTGCATTTCGTCTAAATCTGTCCTACTGTCTCGGAGCGTCTCCAACTGAACATGGCTAGTACAACCGCGAGTCCTAACGATGAACATGCCGTTGTTTCAATCCAAAAACCTGACTAAGAGCTAAGCTTTAACATGACCCATCATATCCTCCATCAATTCTTTCAGATCCTTTGAATTTCTGTCGAAATCTGTGTTCAACAATTGCGTTTTCAACTTAGTAGGCTAGACTAACGCCAGTTTCTCCATCGCTGATTGCGACCAAATCACATCACGGATGTAGTATACTCCGCTCTTCTAGTCTTCATTTCAGTTGACTTTACGCTCAAAATGACCTTTATTTTACACCTGTTTCGTCTGTTTTAAACATTCTAAATTAAACATCTATATTTTATATTCTCTTAGATATTGTTCCTAATTATTTATTCGATAAAACTCTAACGAACTATATTTTGTGTAGTACGATCGTTATTTCGGTCATCTGCTACATAATCATGGAAGCAAGGTAAGAACACAAATCAAAATAGAAAATATGATTATAAGAAATAAGATATCATTTTTGAAAATGAAGCAACTCTTCGGGCGTTATAGGATTTGATCACGTGACCAACTTCATGTCATATCCCAATAACACTAAAAAATGATATCTTATTTCCTAACCGAATAACAAATTAATAATTTGTTATGATAAATTACTAATTTGTAATAACAAATTGCCAACTTATTATAAAAGATTATCAATTTGTTATTACAAATTATCAATCTGTTCGAACAAATTATTAATTTGTTATAACAAACTAAAAATAAAAAGATACGTGTATTGCTGCGGCCCTAATACGCTTCCGTCCATCAGAGACGTATATAATATATATGTCACTGGTTTCAGTCATCATGTGGTTTTAATGATTTTAAAGCAACACAAACTGTAACTTTCTGTATTTTTTCAACAATCCAATTATACACCACATAACACCTATCGGTATAACTAATATAATTCCCAAGATCTGAAGAAAACTTCAGCAAAATAAACAAGGGAATATTGTTTGAGAGCACACCTACAATGATCGTTTCGTATAAACCGCCATTGCATCGTACACACGGACAAGGGAACGAAGATTGCCGAACATAATCGGGTTGCTGAGACCAAGGCATATACAAATACGGAAACTGACGTGGGTAACTACACGTTTCGTTTATTTTAAAATATTACATTATTTCATGAATGGCAAAAAGTACTCTAAGTGTAAGAAAGTAATAATCACGCAAATGTGCCACTGAAAGGAAATTTTGGTAGTGAATTTGCTATTTAAAAATGGCATGAACTGGTGACCTTCGAGGTCAATGCACATCGGAGATTACGAGCAGGAATTACTGACAGGATGACAATAATTCATGAATCGACATTTTCTGCTAATTTGACGGGTCTGCTGCTTCAGATTCACTCTGATTCTATGAATGTATATATATTCAATCACACATATGATAAATAGTTGTTCTTTTATTTTTCAATTTATTTACCGAAATCTTACTCTTACTCTCCCAATAATAAAACATACCATCGAACTTGAATCTGGGTATAATAATTCTTTCGAAGTGTTTCACATAAACAATACAAGTTTTTACGGTCATTCTTCGAACAGGAAAATACTGTATTATAAAATTCATTTAATTTTAATTGATGAAATAAATGTTCTAAATGAAATGAAAATACATCGAATTTTTCTTTCAATTTACATTCATGAAAACGGTGATGGATCGTCACGATTTGACTCAAGTAATATTCGTTACTTTACTAGAATCAAGTATAATACATAAATAATCATATATAGTAAATATATAATCATACAGTAAACATATAAATGCGGTACAATTTCTGACTTTGTCTTCTGTAGATTAAGCTTTGCATCTGAGACAACATATGCATGTACATGTAACATTGAAAAGTGCAAATTTTAAATCAGCAAAGACTAGTGCTAAATTTATCTCCCTTTCGACGTTACACATCATACTTTACAACTAGCCTCGTTTAACCAGAAGCTCAGCTGTTTCCGTAAACCCCATAATTGAAATTTATTCCCAACTTTCAGCCATTTTGGAAGGTGTTCTTACTAACCAATCAGATTCAATACCAGGATTTTGGTAAACCTCGTTCCAATCAATGTCGCAACATTACCACCTTTGCTGGTTGGAGTACACGAAAAGAGCCGAGCGTCTGGTTAAGGGGGTACTCTACATCGTCATAATGGCTGACTTCCTTTTATAACATGGATGAAAATATAAATATCATCAATACTTGCCTATTCATCTAAAAAAAGAATCATTGCCTGGCTGAGTAGATCAGTAGGTTAGGACGTCGACTGCTGAACTGTAGATCGCGGGTTCGAGTCTAGCAGGGGTTTGAATTTTCTCAGATTGCTTTCAACTAAAACTGCGGTGTTTTTTTTTACTATATAAAGTAGATTTGAAAGTTTTCGATTTCAAAATATTTTTTGTACATATCCTCCACTTTTTATCCATATCAAATTCTCTGGTGTAGCATACATCCCTAAACGAATTTGCAAATATGTCCAATGAACAAACGCATTTATGAACTGACTACTTTTTACAACGTGTAACGTGACAGTATGGTGTCCCGTTAGGGACATGTACAAAAACACAACACGCCGTCGCGTTTACACACAACATGCCGTCGCATTTACACACAACACACCGTCGCACTACCACACTTCCACACAACACGCCGTCGCAATCCATCACGCTAACACACGACACGTCCTCGCGCTATCACACAACACGCCGTCGCGATTTTACAAAGTAAATAGTTTGTAAAATCGCGTTAGGAAGTTGCAACCGGAAATATGCAAATGCGCACGAAACTACCAGAGCATATACAGCAATTTGGACATGGGATCTATGGAGATGGGGGGGGGGGGGGGGGGGGGGGGGGGGGATTAGACATAACCTAATACGCCGGTTTCGAGATACGTCTGAGTTATTTCCCTTTGGAACTCTCGTGCATGTACATAATAAGGCGCGAAACAATTTGTTTACATGCAGGAGTGGGACAATTTTTCAACCTTGCATAAGTGAATCTGCTCAGTAAGTTTCTCAAACGCAGTTTCATCACCCAAATTGGACTGATACATAAACTACGTAAATGATAAATATCCAGAGAGAATTCTTATCATATCACATTATTTCGCTGCTCGTACGTATCATATCCAGGAAATTACTTGTAAATACGACATTGTTTTCATGTTTCCACTTTAGTAAGATATTTCTTTCAATAGTATTTTGTATTTCCTACATTTACATAATCGAAGAGAAGCCGCTTTTAATACGTTTCATTGTCTTCCCCACGGACTGTAGGTCCACTCTGTCCCACTTCGGCGTATTTATTCAATATATTCAAAGAATTTCCAAATCTAGGGATCGTTTTGTTATGTTGTTAAGCAATATTTGTAAATGATTGATTAATTGTTTTTCACTCATATTGAGACGTCACCAGTTGTAGGTGAAATACCACAAATTCAGACCTATGCTTAGCGCCCAGGACCGTAGCAGTGGGGATTCTTTAACGTGCCAACGCCCACCACGACACGGGACCTCCGATTTTAAGGTCATATCCGAAAGACCCATGATTCTCACTTCTAAATGCCGAGCGTTTGGCGAAGGAGCAATCACTTCTTATATTTATGTCTTAAGTTTGAAGCGGTCATGGCACGAAGATTTAATTAAACAATGACAAAGATTACTGTCACGTGTCTATTCAAACAATCTTTCGTGCTGTATATTTTTTGTCCACAAAATAAGGGGAGGGGTGTTCTAGATTCCCCGTTGTAAAGGTTTCATATGCAATATATCGGAGTACATATTTATCCAACTGTATTGCCAGGGGCGACTCTAGGAATTGAATAAGGGGCGCTGCGTATTTTGTTACAACAGTACCGTGTATCTTGTCATACACCCCCTCACAAATATAAAATAATTCTTTGTTTCACGCTCTTTCAGTCTTTAACGTTAAACAGTTGCGTCTGAGTTATATACATCATATTGGGATTCCCCTGACGCGCGTCGGACTATGTATAGACGCCAAACATTTATGCTTACCCACTATATTTCATCTTCATAACTAAAGGGTTATTGATTCGTTACCTCGCACTAACCCTTGACATCAGTCACCATTCGAAACATGAGTTTGGGACAGAGGAGGACGCAATAAGCTAAAATTAAATTATCCAATGAGATTCCTTGTTTAAGATGCAAGTTTGGCAAGATCAAAAACAGAAAGTAAACAATGGTCTTCGTGGGGTACTTTTCTTAACATCATGAACATTGTATGTTGATTTTACATGTAACGTAGTTAATATATTTCAATTTTAAATAACTTGTTCAATTTGTTAAAACACAATCGACAAATATACTTGGACAATCCATCGTTTTCATGCAGCTCGTGTTCTAAAACTTCGTCTAATTGTTTCTTTAAAAAAAAAAAATTAATTTCCGAAAATCAATCGACGGTCACAAATCCTACAATATGTTGCTGATGTCGCGCCATGCGTGTTTAGTTTCGTTTTCGACCGATTATAAAAGCCGTTGTCTGATTGGCTGCACGCTACAGGATGCAAACCAATCATATGCTCCGTCTCGATTTCATGTTTTGAATGGTGACTGATGTCAAGGGTTAGTTCGCGGTAACGAATCAATAACCCTTGACTTGTAAAGATGCTATAGTTGACGTTTTAGATAATGTAAGGATTTTAAAGTTCTCCCAATAAAAGTACATATAACAATGAATCAAAAGATCTTGTCATTTATTTCTCTAAACAAGAGTCCCACAGGACTTATCGGTCACCTGAATACTAGTGAAAAAGTATCACTACTTCCATGGGCAATGGAATCTAGAAAAAAAATTCCTGTTCTGAATATCTAAGCTAAATTCTAATGTTCAGCAACAGTATAAACAAGATGTGTTCTTAAAACTTCACTGCCCTCAAAAGTGCATACACCGATGAAAGGCTTTAAATAATAGGTGTATTAACATTAAAATATCAAAAGATATGACTAATTTGGACTCATCCTAAAGTCATAACCCTGAGTTATGAAATTCACCATTTTTTGTATGCATTTAGATTTTATACAATATCAGCAAACTTACACATACATACTATATACTAAGTTTGGCCCCACCCTGGGGTCAGAACCCTTACTCTGGAGAAAATCAAATTTACAATTTTGGTAAAAGACTACTTGCTCTATCCATTTAGCATTATATACCAAGTTTGGCCCCGCCCTGCGGTCAGAACCCCTACCCCGGGGATCATGAAATTTACAATCTACATGTATGTCCCCCTCGCTCCAAATATGTTTCATACCAAATAGGAAAAGAATTGGAATGATAGTTATCAAGAAGTTAAAAATGTCTACTGTTCACACATTTAATAACTGACCATTTTGGCCCCACCCTGATACCAAAACCCCTACCCCTGGGATCATCAAATTTACAATTTTGGTAAAGGACTACCTGTTCTTTCTAAATATCTATTTACTTTCAATTTAGTATCAACAACACTAAAGAATATGTTATTTAAGTGTTTTACACATAAATACTATATACCAAGTATGGCCCCACCCTGGGGTCAGAACCCCTACCCCCGGGGATCATGAACGTTACAATTTTGGTAGAGGCCTTCCTACTCTACATCACCATACATTTAGTTTTTCTTACATGTGTGTGGTTCTTGAGGAGATTTTTGAAAATTGGTCAATTTTGGGCAGTTTTTGGCCCGCCTTTAGGGCCCCAGGGATGCTGGAGTCCTGAAAGTTACAATTTATGTCCCCCTTGTCCCAATGATGCTTCATACCAAATTTGAAAAGAATTGGACTGGTAGTTATTAAGAAGAAGTTAAAAATGTTCAATTGTTAACGCACAACGGACGACAACCAATTGCAATAGGTCACCGGTTGATCTAAAAATGATTGCTTCTTTTATCGTTTATTTTTTTTCTAAACAAGAGATCATGATGACCTCAACTTTAAAGTTTTAGGGCAGGGACACATCTGGTGTCCTCCTTAAATCCGCCACTGATTTCTGCAGAATTGCATTAAAATCCAATTTAAAGAGTTAGGTAGTCTGGTGCCTTTACATTTTGAAAAATAAAGAGATGAAATAGTTTATTTATGGGGAAAATCTCTGGCACACAATTAGCTTTTGTGTGTCGCACTATGGCCCCTGATGCCCCCTCTGGCTACATAATTTGCCTATGGCTGAGTCAGCAATTTTTGTTGTTGAAATATTTAGATTTGAACTATAAATTATGAAGTTTAAACGAATGTGATATTACTTTTTTCTTTTTCATTGAAGGGCCTCCGTGGCCGAGTGGTTAGAGCATCACGCTCAAAATCACACGCCCTCTTAAACGAATGTGATATTACTTTTTTTTCTTTTTCATTGAAAGGCCTCCGTGGCCGAGTGGTTAGAGCATCACGCTCAAAATCACACGCCCTCTCAACTCTGTCGGCGCGGGTTCGAATCCCCGGTAAGCGAGAAAGTTTCCCAGTTTACTTTCGGAAGGTCGGTGATCTTCCCATGTACATTGGATCTGGGTTCTCTCTTCCACCAATAAAAACTGGGCGCCACCATATAACTGAAAAATTGTTGAGTGTGGCGGAAAACATCAATCAATTTCATTGAACCACAGGAACTGGTAATTTTGTCTGTGATAATAATATTATGGGTATTTGCATGTACAATACCACCCCTAACAACAACAACAAAAACCACAAGGAATGAAACAAATTTTTTACTCAAAACTTAAAAATACTTAAAATAGCTCTATAATTCTGCTTTAATCGTCACCCACCCTGGAGTCCTGAAATTTACAATTTATATCTCCCTTGTCCCAAAGATGCTTCGTATCAAATTTGAAAAGAATTGGAATACGGTAGTTATCAAGAAGTTAAAAATTTTCATTGTTCACACATTTTAAAATAACTGATCATTTTGGGGCGACCCTAATACCAAAACCTCTACCCCTGGGGTCATCAAATTTACAATTTTAGTAAAGGACTACCTGCTCTTTCTAAATATTTATTTTGTTTCAATTTAGTATCAAAAGCACTAAAGAAGATGCTATTTAAGTGTTTCACAAATAAACACTATGTACTAAGTCTGGCCCTGTCCTGGGGTCAGAACCCCTACCTCAGGGACCAAGAAATTTACAATTTTTGTAGAGGCCTTCCTGCTCTACATCACTATGCATTTAGTTTTTCTTACACATGCGGTTGTAGAGAAGAGTTTTGAAAATTGGTCAAATTCTGACAGTTTTTCTTCTGTCCCTTAAACCCCAGGGGTACAGGAGTCCTGAAATTTACAATTTATGTCCCCCTTGTCCCAAAGATGCTTCATATCAAATTTGAAAAGAATTGGAGTAGCAATTATCAAAAAGTTAAAAATGTTCATTTGTTAACGCACGACAACCAATTGCAATATTACAAAATTACAATTACAAAAACATACCGCAAACTTTGTTTACAAAACAAATAATAAGCTCTCCAAGATGAGCTTCTGTGATAATGTATAACCTTAATTTTTATGCGAAATCTTTTAAACACATTAGACAATAGATTTTGATCATTAAACGTGAAAAACAGAATTTTGGGGAAAATCGTGAATCAGTCCCTTTAAAGTCCTTCTCGAGAATTTTTCACTCATATGGAGATTTCACCATTACCGGTGAAGGGATGCAAATTTTAGGCCTATGCTCGACACTTACGTTCGGTAAAGTTTCCATCCATCAGATAGGTGGATTTTTTTTCCCGAAAAAAAGAAATACAAAAAAATATAGTTTATTCAAGGACTACTGCTCATATTTCTCATTAAAATATTTCATAGAAAATTTATTAAAGGTTTATACATCTATTCAAAGCTTTGGGTCCATAGATGAGTGGAAACTTTACCGAACGAAAATATCAAGTGTACTTTGGGAGATATTTACATTCTGTTGAGATCCACTGCTTTGTTCTAGATAGGCATTTTTTTTAGTACTGTCCATTTCGGCAATGTTTTTTATATTCAATATACCTTATCAATTTGTTTCAAATACCTTTTTATATATATCCTGGTGTTCCTGGTTCCACAGATATGAGGATATTTTGAAAATCTATAAAGAATTAGCGGATATATTGTGGCTTTCATTCTTGTCACAACCTACATTTCGGCTTTTACACCTATCCGTTATAAATGAAAGTGTGTGAAAGGGGGATTGTGGGGATGTTTAAAACTTGTGTTAGCTTCGCAACCAGAAGGCCCGATGCTGCGTCAAACCTAAACCATTTAACATAGGTCGGGATTGTTCCTTCCCCAAGAACCCGGTATGTGAACTTAAAAACATAGGTCATTGTAGGAATTGGCATATTTAGTGTTCCATACGCACATGGGTCATTGCCTCAGGTGCAAATTTGCATCTATAAAAGACAAAAAGTCTCGGTAAATGAAATTCGACATCAGATTATCCTCAACAAGTTTTACCGCATTTAATTAAGGTAATTGTCCATACCACATTAAAATTGATAACATTGGATGCACTTGTTTCGGACATCCGGGCGACGATCCGGTTCACTTTTATTACACGACATCTTGGCTCGGTATGTTTTGCAGAAACGAGTAAAAAATCTGCCGAATTTTTTTTATCAAAATGTATAAACAATGATCATGTGTTTTTCAAAGAACATCTGCAAAACAGATTTCATAAACTGCACACTATGTCAGTAAGCTGCAACTTCCAAGGAGTGTTGATCTTATCGTGCAAACAGAAATAAAAATGCCGGAAAAGTTATAACTATTACCTCATAATTCTAACTGAATTTTTTCAATGAATGAAAATACCTCAGTTTTCCGACACATTGTTTTCCATGTGCCCGCTCTAAATTTATCGGGCAATCCTGGCTAATTTCCGATCGACCGGTGGCTTAAAAATACTTGAAACAAGTTACTAAATGTACCCGCTTCCGGAAGTATCAACCGACTTGTCCCATAAACCATAAGCTAGGAATAGATACACTCTTAAATAACTTTTTTCAAAAATTCTACACCTTTAAGATAAGTTAAATATCAAATGCACAATAAATTCATTTAAGTTATCATTGCATACCGATGGCCATTCGAATAGCCGCGAATAGCTAACCATGCCGGAACCATAATTGTAATACAACCTGGAATAAGTTGTATTTTATAGTTCCGGTCGGAACTCGAGCTACCCGGAAGTTGTGTTTTATGGTTCCGGTCGGAACTCAAGCTACCCGGAACCAGAATATTGTTGGCAATGATTCATGACATCATTACTCCATACATAAAGCTAAGTCTTCATAGCATTTATCAATGTTGCTGATGTATATAGCAAGACAGTCTTTCTGATCTTAGATCTCCTACAATTATCTCATTCGGTAAAAGCATGTTTCACCCTTAATGAAACATTCATGATGTATTCAATACACAGTCACTGCATTCTAATGTTTGGTATATAGCCACAGTAACGCACTACACTCTGTATATATGATACTGTTGGTCTTCTTTTATCTAAATAATAAAATGTTTTCTTTGGTTTGTTAACCGGGATATAAAGGTCGCAAACATTGCAGAAAAAATGCATAGCCCGCGTCTGCAATATTTGCGACCTCCATCTCCCGTTTAACAAACCAAAGATATTATATATAGATATTATTAACCTGTAAGTTATTTAAACATTTACGACTGAAAATCACTTGACCTTGACTTGTCTCCATATTTGGTAATTATTTCTGTATTTGAACGATGGTAATGGGGAATAGTCCTAGACGAATCCTGAATTTCTCAAATAAACCATTGTATAAATTAGGTTTGAACCGTTATTCATTATTCTAAATTCAATAAGACGTAAAAAAAAAAACCAAAAAAAAAAAAAAAAAAAAAAAAACCCCTAGAAAACATCTTTCAACAATGCCGCGTAATAGGTTTCAGAGTCCGTAGAATGTGTATATTCACACGAAGACAGACGACACTCAAAACCGGATCTAACTACATGTAGATTGAAACAAAATATGTCTTCATAGTTGCAAATGACAAGCTATGAATTTCAACAGAATACACACAGTGAAATGGCTGAAATAATGCCAAAATGGTGTAAAACCACAACCAATCAAGTACAGTAAATGTAAATGTTGCATCTTTGTTAATAAACAGTCTAATCCAATGACGACATACAAAGTAGTTAAAGTTTGTGAAGTGTTCTGGAATAACAGGTCTGTACTAAAAAAAAAGTACTATAATTAAATCAGTTCATTTTCGATTTAGGTTCTTCTGGTGGAAATAGGAAGCAAGCAATTCTTTTAATAAAAATGATTTTAAAATAAATTCAAATGTTAAACAAAGTTATCACGTGACTTACCTTTGGAAAGGTCTTGGGTCGTATCTTTCAAAAATGATAATTTCACGACTGTGGGTGGATCTCATGAGTGTGGATGGGGCTAGACGTGGTCAAAATATAAACGTTTGGAAAAATAACCATGTGATATATTGTTGGAAGGGTCTTGCAGAGTAGAGTTTGAAAACTGGACAGACAGTGTTTGACCTCATCACACATGTAAGAGTAACCCTGGTGATTTCTGAGGCTGTCAGTGTTCAGCCATTTTTCGGATCGGTTCAGGAAACAAAACAAATGCAATCATCAATTTCTAATGCATTCTATTCACGAAAATAATAAGAAATATTTATTTACAGACGGCATTATGTACAAAATATCAGGCAACATAAGCTCTCAAGAGCTTTTTTAATCGACTATAACTCAAGGTGAGGTACTACAAATTAAAACCTATGCATGGCGCTTACGGTCGTAGTGGTAGGGATTCTTAAACGTGCCAACGTCTGTCGCAATACGAGGCCTCCGTTTTTAAGATCATATCCGAAAGACCTGTGACTCTCACTTCTAAATGCTGAGCGTTTGGCGAAGCAGCAATCACCGTCTATGCTTATGTCTCAGGTTTAAGTGGGACTCGTACGCACGATTTCACGGTCACGAAGCGAACGCTCTACCACTGAGCTACCGCGATCATACTTCAAAATTTTTCAGACTGTGAGTACTTTGTTAAAAACTTCTTACCCCCCCCCCTTTCTTAGAAAATTAAAGTATATCCACCCTTGCGATTTCTTTGCACATGTCGCCATGTTTTGCTTTACTGTTACCGATAATACATGGACTTTCATTGGTTAGAATATCATTGATAAAAAATATCGAACCAATTATACCGCATGTATCAAACAAAATGGGGTATTGTAAAATGTAAACAAAACCGAACCGAAATCCGGAAAATACCAACCGAACCAAAACTATTTTTACCGCGGTTAACCGACTTTTTGGTTAACCATGACAGCACTAGACCTAGTGGTTGGTTGTATATTGTTTAACATCCCTCTCGAGATCGAATCTCACTCATAGGGAGACGTCATCATTGTCGGTGAAGGGCTGCAAAATGTAGGCCTGTGCTCGGCACTTATGGCCTTTGAGCAGGGAGGAATCTTTATCGTGACACACTTACTGTGACACGGGATATCGGATTTTGTGGTCTCATCCGAAGGACCGCCCCATTTATTCGCCTCTTACGACAAGCAAGCGATATTGAGGACCTATTTTAATCCGGATCCCTACGGGATGACAGCACTAGTGACTTCTATCCATCATACTCATAGTTGATCTTAACAAGGTTCACCAACTAATCACAACAACCTGTCTCTGATTTTCTTTTACAAAAGGTCAGAAAACAATATTTGTAAAATGAAAACCCCGATGATTTTTTGCTGTTTGACCCAAACATGAATTAATTAAGCAATTTACTAATATACATGTAGAATAATCAGTCTATGTAGTTATTAAGGTCTGTCTATAGATCGGTCGGACAAGTGATGCGAAAATTTTGTTTTATTTGTATGTTGTTTTAAGTTCTATTCGAGAATGTTTCACTCATAAGACGTCACCTGCTGAGAGTGCAACAAAATATGACCTATGCATGATTCTCAAGGCCGCAGTATTGAGGAATCTTTCCAACAAGTTGCCAACAACTAACGTTTTTGAAGTCAGGACTCCTGACTTTCACTTCAAATGTCGGATGCTTTGGGAATGAATGAATAGTCACTACCCATAAATTACGTGTTAAGTTTGTCAAGGCGCCGGGATCGAGAATCCACCCCCGACCCTCCCAGTCTATATAGCGTCCTAATTACCACTCTGCTACCGTGACCAGTGACGTGAGAATTAATATCTATAAAATGACACCAACCGACATATGTAAATCAAACATATCTCCGTCGTTTTGAAGATAACATGAACAATAAATTAATCTAGAATTATTTTAAAATCACATTCCTCTTAACCGTGGCTGATGCAAATCGTGGGATATAGTAGCATGTGATACGGACAAAATAAAATTATCAGTATCTTTGCGAGAGAGTGCGGAAAATCTATATCAAATTCCTGACGGATCATAAGTTGGCTGGCGCCCCCAAGGCTTTGATTTTTTGAGGGGATTTTTTCTCCTGCTGTGGTCTTTCTAACACACATGCTATTCTGGGTTAAACTTGTTTCTAAATGATGTTGCAGTCCGGAGTGTGCATAAGCGTTTTCTCATTAATGTCTACGTTACCTGTTTGTCATTTAGTTGAAAATATAAATTTTAAATAAAATGAAAGGAGACGTAGTTGAAAATTATGGTTCTTACATGTATTAATAACCAATGTGATATCAACATGAAGGGATAGTTTCTTGTTATTTTTTCGAATTTGATAACACAGCCTATTGATTTCTATTTGACCCTTTAAAATGATTATGAACAGGAAAATAGTCCGCCAGAATTACTTCCCTGCGATTGGTTTAGTACATATTACCGCCCCCTGGGGAGCCACTAAACGATCATCTATTATTCTATCGGGAAATTACGCCGAATTGTTAACCAGAATCACACCAATTAAATCAACATATCTTGTATTTCCTTTCAAAAAAAGGAACGTTATTATATAGCAATATAGTAATTGAAATTGGGAAAATTGAAAATGTTCAAGCATATCAATAAATACTGTTCTTCAATGTAGGGGAAGAAAACCAGTCCCGATTCTGTAGTTCTCTGGCGTTTGTTCTGTGAGGCAGCAATCTTCAGTGTTCACTTGGTGCTGAGTTTGTTCGATCTGTGAGGCAGCAATCTTCAGTGTTCACTTGGTGCTGAGTTTGACCACCTGTATTTCTTCAGTTACATGGTCTGAAGCATTTCCCTAATTAACAAAACATATTTTTGTTACCTCATATTACATTTCCTGTTGACCTCGAACTGAATATGCAGTAAATACATTTGGGTCGGAATTACGTAACTTTCGCTGCTCTGTTCAGTGTGATTCTTTTTAGCTTACCTGAGCTGAAAGCTCAAGTGAGCTTTTCTGATCGTCTGCTTGTCGTCTGTCCGTCTGTAAACTTTTGACATTTTTGTCTTCTTCTCAAGAACCACTGGGCCAATTTCAACCAAACTTGAAAAAAGCATTCACGAGTAAAGGGCTTTCGAGTTTGCTCAAATGAAGGGCCATGTCTCTTCAAAGGGAAGATAGTCACAAAATGTGGGGTCATTAAAAATCTTCTTCTCAAGAACCACTGGGCCAGAAGAGCTGAAATTTTCATGAAAGCTTTCTGACATAGTGCAGATTAAAGTTTGATAAAATTATGGCCCCAAGGGTAAGGTGGAGCCACAATAGAGGATCAAAGTTTTACATACAGATATATAGAGGAAATCTTTCAAAAACTTCTTCTCAAGAACCATCGGACCAGAGAAGTTTACATTTACATGAAAGCTTCCTGTCACAGTGAATATTTAAGTTTGTAAAAACCATGGCCCCGAGGGTAGGCTGGGGCCACAATAATTTTACATGCGAATATATAGGGAAACTCTTTAAATAATGGCAAAGGTGACTCAGGTGAGCGATGTGGCCCATGGGCCTCTTGTTATGATTTGCATTTGCATTCTCAACATATTACATCTATTTAAAAATCATTTATCCCCACGCTACGGAGTTGGGTGCGCAAAGCCGATATAAATTTATATGTTCCGCTATACATACTCATAATTCTACGTTTTATTTAACTAATCATATATAAAACGTTTACAAATCTTTCTTCAGATACATTTAAAGTCTACCGAGTCACTCAGATGAATGTCCGCCGTCGTGATGTTTGGAATATTTTCAACTTCTTATCAGAAACTACTTGACCATTTGTCATCAGAATATGGATTGTGACATTTTTAGGGATAGGGGAACCATTCTGAAAGATTGTGGTCACTGCTTTAGGGATGGAGCCAAAACTTTCAAAAAGATACAATTTTAGATTGTTTAAATATACATTGTAGCAGTATATATAACTATCATATAAGCATAAAAGCCTTTTATAAAGATTTTCATTGATAGTTTTTTTCCACTCATATGGAGACGTCACCATTACCGGTGAAGCAGGGTGAGTTTTATGATCGCGCCGCACCTGCTGTGACACAGAGCCTCGGTTTTTAGCCGTCTCATCCGAGTGATCGCTCCATTTAGTCGTCTCTTACTGAGCACCTATTCTAACGCGGATCCCCATGGGACTACAAAAGTACACAGACCCGGAGTTAATGGTTCAGGCCCCAGGGCAAAGATACGTGAAATTGGACATATAAACGCAATATTTCAAATCTTTTGAAATTTTCATCTTCACTCCTAAAAATATAGCAGACAAACAAAGTCTATATTTATGATAAACGTACTGAGAGTAGTATATTGTCAACATTAACAAGACGGAATACCGTGCAATCAACCACAAATTTGATAAAAGGAGAAAATGATATTAGATCTTGTACGGCTATGTGGACTCGGGGTTTTCTTTGAGTCCGCTTTCTGTAAGGTTTGATCTGGTCGGTTCGGCCAGCTAGATGGCTAACGGCAGTCGGTTTTAAAGATATATATATATATATATATATATATATATATAATATTTCGGCCAGCTAGATGGCTAACGGCAGTCGGTTCTAAAGATATATATCGGCCAGCTAGATAGCTAACGGCGGTCGGTTCTAAAGAACGGCAATGGCTGCAAGATATCATGTTAGATAGATCCCTATTTGATATCTCATCAGGAGATTGCAGACAGGAAGACTGGGAAAACGGAAGTAGAAATCCAACTAATGACAGCTTTGCTTAACGCTTTGAAAATTCATACTCATAGTTCCAGGGCTAGGCTTCGCAACAGAACTAAATAGGCTATATACAAAAAATAAACATGTAACAGACACACTGAGACCATAATTAACATGATATTCACATTTCTACCAAAATTCTGATTCCTGGTACAGACTCCAGCCAGAACGGGGTCACATGGGTCAAAACATCGAGCTAACTAACTGGAATCACTGTCACAGGACCTGCAAGCTAAGTTAAGACAATATCATTTAGAAAATCACCATGTCTTTCCACCTACCAAAGCTGAAGAATTGTACCTCTAAGAGAAAATATTGGGACATATATTTTCTCAGAGTGCTACAATTCTGCAGCTACAATTGCATTTTACTTTGATTTATTTGGAAAAAGATTACAAAATCAGATTTGTTGCTTATCACCAGAACATGTTTTATATCCCTGAGCTAGTGTCATCAAAAGCCCTTTTGATTTACATTGTATGGCCGTTAAAGCACTCGGACTTTTGTTTATTGTCTAATACTTACTCATGGTTATCTGATTAATAATCTAGCCAGCGCATACCACCACCAGAAACCTTGGATTTTAAGATTGCATGTCATGAGTTTGAATCCCACTTGCAATATTTGGTCGCATGAAACACAAGACGTAAAATGGATAGTGACTGCTCCTACGAGGGTCGAGGGTCTTTCAGTTATAATGCTTTAAAATCAGAGGTCCCCGAGTTACAACTGGCGTTGGCATGTTAAAGAAACCTCACTGCTACGTCCTTAAAAGCCATGCATTGTCTAAATTTGTGGCACCTCACTTAAAGATCGTGACATTTCGATATGAATGAACAATTCTTCAAGGGACATAATCAAACCCTAATTACATCCGATAAACCCGTGTTTTTCATTTCTTATTCCGAGAATTTGGTTCACGAACTATTTGAAAGTCTTTGGTTTGACCATGGATTTGAACTAACGAACACACATCAACTACAGAGTGCGTTCACAAACTCAAAATCGATCTCTTACATGTACGATACGAACTTTCCACTAACTGCGCTCAGAAAACTACTATCTGCTCTATAGCCGCGAGATGTTTCGTAGACACCATTTAAAGCTTTAGAAGGATTTTGATATAAATCGTATATTACAGAATATGTAATTATGCTGTTTTATCAACAATAGAAATGTGGAGTTTTAATAAGATATACAGATATTCAAAGATTAAAGGGTAAAACACGTACCCATTTCCAGATTGTCATGAATGAAAACAACAGGATAGTAATAGTTTTAAAAATTGCTTTTTAGCCTAAGTGTAAAGCATTTGTCGTGAATTATGATATCACCCAGAGTCAATCAGGAAAAAAAAAGTATTCTCGATAAAAATTGATGGAATTTGAGACAAAAATCAAAGGCATACGATCCAGGTCAATTAGTAGTTGACCTTGTAGTAATTGATATAAGGACATGTTTTTCGTTATACATATTTATGTGTATGATTCTTTTTAACGTCAAGCGCCTGTGATTTTCTCCATTGAAGTCAGCATTTCGCAAATTCTACAGTCGTTGTAATTATCTAATTTGCCAATACAAACCATCATTGGGTCAAATGCTGTCTGACGTGTTCATACCGATTGTTAGACCGTTCTTGACACACAGATTTTGACTACGGATTACTCCGTTTATCTGATAAAGACAGGGCTCACGGCGGGTGATCTCACCTCTGGTATGTCCAGGGGTGTGTGTTTGCCCAACTCCTTCTATTGTATTTCTTGTAAGAGTTATGAGATTGATCACTGTTATCTTCACCTTTATATATACATATACATGTATATAATGTATATGTAGTTTGCAACATAACAACAGAGGGAGATAAAACCTGTTCTTATTTCTACAGGTCTATCATTTTGGATATGAT
The DNA here is from genome assembly GCF_947568905.1 of Ostrea edulis. Classification (NCBI taxonomy): domain Eukaryota; kingdom Metazoa; phylum Mollusca; class Bivalvia; order Ostreida; family Ostreidae; genus Ostrea; species Ostrea edulis. The sequence continues at coordinate 57,263,118 of NC_079167.1, forward strand.
GCTATTGTATATTTTCTCACCTTCTTGTCATTCAAAATTTTAATAAAGTAGAGACTTTGAAAGAAAGAAAAAAACCAAATAGACGAGGGAAAAACTTACCAGGTAAAAAAAAAAGATTATGCAAAAAATTACCCTTTCAATGTTTTATATCTAAATTTCTAATGTTTTTGTCTTTGATATCATTACCAATTGCCATTTCTACATGATTCCCGTTGGGATCCGGGTTTGAAAAGGTCCTCAGTACGCCTTGCTTGTCATAAAAGGCGACTAATTGGAGTGGTCCTTTGGATAAGACCGCAAAAACCTAGACCCTGTGTCTCAGCAGGTGTGGCACGATAAAGATCCCCCTGCTCAAAGGCCGTAAGAGCCGAGTTTGCAGTCCTTCACCGGTAATGCTGACGTCTCCATATGAGTGAAAGATTCTCGACAATATTCAATCAATCATTTCCTTATGAATGTGAAGCAGTTACGAATTCCGACAGAAATGAAAGTAGAATGTAAATATAAAAATTTCAGTTTTGAAACTACATGAGGGTATGAACTGCAACCGTTCACGCTGGCATACTTTTCATGAACCACATTGCAGTTCATACCCTCATGCATTTTCAAAAAGATTATTTCTGAAATATCCCTCACAATACAATTATTAACTTTGCTTGCACTATATCACGTGTTTATTGCAATAAAAATTGGTAATACAGAACGGAATCTGCTGCAAAAGCCGTCTTTCGGTCAAACAAACTAATTCAATTTAGACCATTTGATCCGCATACTGTTTCGCTTCTTATGAATCAATACTTGTTAGCCATTTATGTGAGCGGAATTAAGAATCTGAATTTCATTAGACTGTCTTTCGTATCTAGTATTGTTCGTCGTCTCTCTGTCTTTCAGTTTCCCCGTTCACCACACTATGAAACTTTGTAAGCTTAAGACAGTTTAGCATGTCCTTGTGTGAAGGTCGTTCAATATATACCATGATGAAATGATGCGACACATCTGTCCTTTGGACGAGACTTTACCACACAAAAGCATTGTTCGTCAGATAGGGATTTTACGTCCACCTTATGTCGGGAGAAAAGACTTAGCCGAAAATGAGAATTTCTTCACTAACATATTATCGCCATAAATGCGTAATTATGATCTGTATATTTATCTTCATATTCTACCACTTCAACCTAGTTCTTGAGCTTCCGGTTGCGGCGGCTTAGTGGTTAGAGCGTTCGCATCATGACCGGTTGGTCGAGGGTTCGAGCCATGGCCGTGTCAAATCTAAGACGTAAGAAGCGGAGTGTAATTGCTCCTTTGCCAAACGTTCGTCATTAAGAATTGAGACCAATGGCCTTAAAAATCAATGTCCCATGTCGCGACAGGCGTTGGCACGATGAAGATCCCTCTCTGTTACGGCCCTGAGCGTCATGCGTAGGACAACATTTGTGGCACTTCACCTATGGTTGGTGACTTCTCAATATGAGTGAAAATTATCGAAGAGACATTAAGGAGGTACTCTACATCGTCATAATGGCTGACTTCCTTTTTAAAACATGGATGAAAATATAAATATCAGCAATATTTGTCTATTCATTTCAAATATCAATGCCTAGATAAGTAGCTCAGTAGGTTAGCATGTCGACTACTGAACTGTAAATCGCTGATTTAAGACCAGCAGGGCTTTTAAAAAAAAATTCAGATTGTTTTCTACATAAACTGTCTTTTTTAACTAAACAAAGTAAATTTGAAAGTTTTCCAATTTCAAATTTCAAAAAAATATTGTTGCACATATTCTCCACTTTTCATCCATATCAAATTTCTTTGGTGAGCATTCCTCCTTAACAACCAAATCCTTCCTGTCTGAAATATAACCTTGATGACAGCAACCTTCATGACATCTTATTAGAATGATCGTCTGTGACACCCTTACTCTTGGTGGGTGGTAAACATGCGTTACAACAGGACAGCTGCAATCGTCTTTAACAAGGCCACATTTATTTTTGTGTTAACAAGTAATCAAACGTATTTTCACGATACCGATCAATTTTAAAGAAACATTACAGCTCATTATCACATAATAAGGAGAGGGAGCTCATTATCACATAATGAGGAGAGGGAGGGATATAAACTGTATAATTGCCGAAGACTGAAAACGATTGATCGCACGAAATAGCTCTTAGAACTTTTATGTTTATACAAGACAACTGATTGCGCGCCACTTTCTTATCAGACTGGCAGTGGGAGTAAGGGTAAGAGAAAAAAAAATGAATGATTCACAATAGATGATAGACAATGGAAGTAATATTACTTTGGTCCTGCAACACTTGGCAATTGGGCCATGGATTTCATTGTTTTAAAAAATTAGTCTGATAGAAATATTTAATGTGTTCAGCAAAGGTGTTATGATGCATTTTTACTCTTCGTGTTTAAGAATATTTACCCAGTCATGTCATAGACTTGGAGGAGATCGCAGCAAAAGAGATGCTAAAACGAACTCGCACGTATTTTTAAAATAAATAAATAAATAAATTTTATTTATTTATTTTTGAATTTTTTTTTAATACATTTTCGGAAAATAGCTCAAGACACTAGGGCCTAATTAATGGTCATCCAATTCCCACAATAGTACAGGTACTTTTACGTCCGTTAGGTTTCTCTCATAATTATCGCCTTTACAAATTGTGAGGATAGACATTTCCTCCTGAATGCGCTGCAGTTGTAAACAATGCGGGTATGAATACTATTTGAAAAATAAAGTACGTCTATTCGATCGGTTTGGATTTCCGATGGAAATGAAAATAAAATGTTAATATAGAAAATAAATTTCATTTTGAAAACACATGTATGTATGAACTACCTCGCTAGTTTAACGGTAACGCCCCTCATGAAGTATACCTGTGTGAGGTATCGCAGTTCACATCCTCGTTTTCTAATAGAAGTTCCCATCCTTTATAAAAGGACTGGATTACGTGGATCATAGGTATGTGTTCCTAACACAAACCTAAAATATTCTCGGTTGAGATAAAACTGTATTTTAAAACAGATTTTTAAAAAATAATAATCTTGAAACATGCAAATATTTCATCATATTTTCAATATCTTATTGCTAGAGTTACTGATATATTGGCCAAATGGATATGAAATATTTGTAGCTTTGAGTCATCCTTGTATTTCATCTTAACCTTAAAGTTCATATTCAAGGGGACACAATGTTATAAATCTGGCAACAAAATATGGATGCTCACAAGCTTGAATATCGATTTTCGTTTCAAAAGCTCAATGTAACTTCACAGAAGATGTGAACAAAAAAATATTACTTCCTTTGACGAGCGTTGCTGATGTGAATATGTTGCCGTGTAACTATGTAGGAATGGATAAATCAGATTCCATAACATTAATCATCTTTATAAAGAACACAAAAATCTGTTTTTATAACCAGAGCATTTTTGGCCCCCGCCGCAACGCGAAAGGGGACATAGAAATACCAGTATCAGTGCGTCCGCGTGTCTGTCCGTCCCACTTGACTTTGTGGACGCAACTCCTCCAAAATCGCTCAACGGATTTTGTTCAAATTTCGTAGGATTGTTAGTCACCATATGTAGTTGATCATATTGCACCACCATTTTAATTCAACAAATTTTATAGGAGTTTCGGAATTTTTGTGGTTCAACTTTTTTTGTGGCGGCTGGGGGCATACAGTGTATGGGTGCGCGTAGTAATCTTGTTTTTCTAATCCTCTTGACACTTGTTTTTGAAACATTGCTGATTTCGATAAACATGTACACGGGCATTCGCAAGCTGAACCCCTCCGTGCAGTCTATAAATAAAAGTCGCGTCACCAAGCTCCTGTGCAATCGGAACATCGCTCGGTCTTTTCCGTATAGTCGAGACGATACTCAACTTGACGGAAAAGGCCGAGCGATGTTCCAATTGGCTCCAGTGAAAATCTGTGCATGCACAAGCTGAATTTCCCCCACAGCATCCGGTTTAATTCGCTTACCGGTATATATTTTCTGCGTGGATCTCGGGGTCCACGCAGTGAAATTCATTTCTTAATAGTAACTTGCCCGTTCGTCTAGCACCTGTCAGGGGGTGTGGCACTTAACCTACACGTGGTGACGTTCCTATATGAGTAAAAATTTCTGAAATGTTTGTTGTTTTACGTCCCATTCGCGAATTTTTCACATACACAAGCGGTCTCGTGCATGGCGCTCAGGATTGTAGCCATGAGGGATCTTTATCTTGCCAACGCCTACAATGACACGGGGTCTCTGTTTCAAGGTCTCATCCAAAACACCCATGACTTTCACATCTAATGCCGGGCATAATCACTATCTAAGTTACACGTCTAAAGTTTTACGCAGCCGTCGGAGAAGCTTATAGCAACACAAGGACAGGTTCCGGAGGGGACATCAAATCGATGTATATTTAGTGGACAAAGTATTTTATTTATTACGAACTTCCTACTTTCCATGGAATTCCAAATTTCTAATAGCCCCGAGGAATAAATGCATAATTTTCTGTAGGATTGATAATACATTATTGTAATGAGTGCAGCATTAGACATGTATCTGATGCATATCAGGTACATTTTATGCTTATATTTTATTCACGAGAGAACTCATCGAGAGAATTAAGCACATTTAATATCCATAGATGCATTTGCTGGATTTATGCTGTTCAAAATATTATTTCTTTCTGATTTATGAAGTTGATAAGAATGTAACAAAAAACTCATTTGTAGCTAAATACATCGGTGGCAGGGATAAGTGTCAGGCTGAGCTGGTGACCTTTTCCTGCTCTTTCGTCAGCTAGTTAGCTCTATCATCATTCAAATGCTTGCCACAGTGCCTTACTGGTGTTTTTTGATATGCACTTTGAGATAAATAAATTACTAATGACAGTAATGTTACGTTGACGAGACGGACTACTGTGCATAGTGTGCAAAACTATGCAAATCACTGCAGGATCTTTAATCTAAAATAATCTAATGATTTGTGAGTGACTAAATAAAGAGACAGTCATTATCCCCTCGCAGCTTTATTCGTAGGATACTAATATTCTGAAAATTAAATACCCATGATCATTGACTATTTCAGTCTTCCAAGACTTCGACAAACCACAGACATTGTAAATATTTCCGAGTTGTTTTATTGTGCATGAAACGAGTATTTCTGAGTGAGCATCATGTCTAGTATGGACATGGAAATCTTTACATCTTAGAATACACAATAGCAATCTCTATGACATGCACACTATTTGACTTTCGGAGGGAAGTCTGGATTCGATCCCAGGCCACAACGCTGAGTCGTTCATGTTGGTAGCGATTGTTTCGGATGATACATGTATTTGGACTTCCCAAATACTCTATAACATTGCCTTCTCTGAGCCTACTTGTGATCGAATCGGGTGACTTTTTGGAATCTTAAATTTTATAACTTAAGTATTACAGTTTTTGCGAAGTTTGATGTGGGGAATGTAACAACATTAGAGAAAGCTGTTGGACAGTTATTTTTCTTAATTTTTTTTTACATTTTGAACTGTAGTGCAAAATATTAAATGACAGCTTAACACGTAGGTAACCCACCACACATATTCCTTCGAAACTAGCAATTGCTCCACAAAGCAGGCCTTTGCATCCGTTTGCAAGGTAGAATACTGTAAGACAAATTCCCAACTAATGATATTGAAATCATCAAACAGTTCCATTATAGTGACCTTGGCATTTTAAGTGTAAAACTGTGTCCTTGGAAATGCATTTAAAATCGAATACAGAACGCAAGTTTATTAAGAAATATCTCTTCCAGTGACCTTGACATTTCTTCTTAAAATAATAGGGTTCAAGATCTTTATGCAAAGTTTTATTCCCGAGACTTAAATTTTGCATACACAATGCAGTTCAGTTTCCTCTTGGCCATGGAAATCAATAGGAATCCATATGTTTATGCAAAGCACCATTCCTGTAAGTTGTCATTTTGGTTTTTACGTTCCTTTCGAGAATGTTTTAATCTTGTATAAGATGTCACCAGCTTTACATAAATTGTCACAAGGCTAGGTCTATGCTAGGTGCATTAGGCTATTAACGGGGAAGGTTATTTGTTATGCCAACGCCTACCGTGACACATAATTTGCCAAGTTGCAATGAAGTCGAACTTGGGACATGATATGACAGCGAATGACATCCGAATGTCTGGGCATAAAACACTTTTCTTTCAATATCAAGTATCGTTTGAGCTTTACCAATGAGACTTACATGATCAATCTTCATGATTATACTCTTCGCATACAAAGTTTTAGATATACTTATATACACAGGGGCTCGTCTTCCGGATTGTCGAAAATAAAAAAAATAAATAATTAAAAATATGAATCTTCTTGAAGTTGTTTTGATAAGGATGCCGACACGTTTCGGCAATTTATACATCGTTTAAATTATACCCCCTGCAAGTGGTATCATATCAATACAAGGGACGAAAGTCGCCATCTTGGAAAAAAATACCCCCACTCAGTTTAACACCTTTTTTGTACTCCAAGCTAACAATTTATTTGAATATCGTGGCAAAATTCACTGCAGCGATGATTTTCCAAAATGATGATTTACATGTACCTGCCGCCGGTTGACACGCGTTCCATCAAATGAAAACACACACGATTTCAACTATTTTGAGGACCATCTCCAATCTCATATCGTTTGATAAAAGTATTTTATATGTATAGTTGCTTGTTAGTGCTTTGTCTTTTCGTTATTTCGGGGCGAAAAGACGACCGAAAAATTTGCGTCTTTTGTCTCGAAATAACGAAAAGACGACGGAACGTAAAGACGACAAAATCTAGGAGAAAAGACGACATATTCGATCTGCAATTTATAGCGATTTCATTTTTGCCATCTTCTCGTCTTTTCGCTCTTCTGTCGATTTTTTTTTTTACAATCATTGTGATCAGCTCTTTGGACTAATTCGTTTCCTAGATAACAAATTGAATAGCAAACCACCAACACTAAACATGTAATTTGCAGCGTAAATGCGTTTGAGGGTTTTGTGCTAGCTTTTAGTACATCTTTTATAATCTTTAGCCAGCCTGTGTAAAACTTTTTCGTTTGTACTGAGGAAGGGATAGGTGGTCACGAAAATTTGACAATCTAATTGTTCGTGTCGTTGGTTATTTTGATGCTTTATATAATTGTTGCCCCCGAGATTGAAAATCGGGGGCATATTGTTTTCCTGTCTAAAACTTTAATCTTGCTCATAACTTATGAAGGATGAAGAGTAAGGCTCTCATATTTCTTATGTGTATTCCTTGTGACAAGCACTTTCTGTTTGTAGCAAATTCTTTGACCTTGTGATCTTGGAGTTTGACCTACTATTTAGAAAGGTTAACCTAGGCAATATCTCCTGAAATATTCAAATTAGTAGAGCTTTCATATTTTGTATGTAAATTTTTAATGACATGGTTTCATTGATATGTTTGGTAGACCACATATAGTCCGCTCAATCTCTTGAGAACCATTCACTTGATCGTAATGATAATTCATATGTAGGTCATTCATGACTAGAAGAGGACCCCTGTTGATTTTCAGATCAAACGGTCAAAGGTGAATTCACTTTGGACATAGGAAGATACTGTTCGCTCAATATCTTGAGAGCCCTTTCCTTGAAAGACATCAAAAACTTGGTACATAGTGAGGAATAGATGACTTCTATTGATTTTGAGGTCACATTATCAAACATCAAATTGGACATAGGAATATATTGTCTGCTCAATATCTTGAGAACCCTTTGCTTGACAGACATCAAACTTGGTACACTGGTACATCGTAAGAACTAGATGACCCCTATCAATTTTGGGTTCACATGGTCAAGGGTCAAACTGGACATAGTAATATATTGTCTCCTATATATTAAAAACCATTTGCTTGATTGGCATCAAACTTAGCACACTGATTGACACCAAACTTGGTACACTGGTACATTATAAGGAGTAAATGACTTCTATTGATTTTTAGGCCAAGGGTTAACCCTCTCTGGACATAGGAAGATATTGTTTGCTCAATGAAATGTGAAGTATGAAAGGTGAAGATAACGAACAGTGATCAATCTCATAACTCCTATAAGCAATACAAAATAGATAGTTAGGCAAACACGGACCCCTGGACACACCAGAGGTGGAATCAGGTGCCTAAAAGAAGTAAGCATCCCCTGTCGATCGGTCACACCCGCCGTGTGCCCTATATCCTGATCAGGTAAACGGATTTATCCGTAGTCAAAATAAGTGTGCCAGGAACGGCCTAATAATCGGTATGAAACACGTCAGACAGCATTTGACCCAATGATAGGTTGTATTGACGAACTATATCGTTATAACGACCATAGAATTTGCAAAATGTTGACTTCAATCGAGACTGTTGAAACCCCTGTACCATCAACTTGTTTGTCAGTAGCTTACCTCGATTTAAAAACCGACTATACGTAGAACAAGCTCTTGCGTATCGAATCAATATGGCTTTACTATCAATTAATTGATGCATATAACTCTTGAATTTTGCACCACAAGGGGCATATGTGTTTTACAAACATTTCTTGTGTATATAGATTTCGTATTATAAAGACCTTGCATATGATACCATATTTCACTTTGTGACCTTTGAGTCTAACCAAAATTTGAAATCTTTAACCTTGCTCACAACTTTTGAATAGTGAGTGATAGGGGTCTTGTATTTCATTTTGTCATTCCTTGTGACAAGACCTTTCTTTTAGAGCCAACTCTTTTTGATCTTGTGACCCTGACTTTGGAATTTGGCCTACTTTAAAGAAACGTTAATTTAGACAGTATCACCCGAACTTTCCTTATGACAAGACCTTTCATTTCTTTCTTTGTTGCCATTGGGGGCACATTGTTTCACAAACACATCTTGTATTTGACCTTATAACAACTTTGTTGATCCGACACTATAGGACACCAGCTTTTAATGATATGATAGGATCTGCTCCAAAAACGTTTCAGATACAAGTTAACGTTATTGCACTTTAGTTGTAAACAAAAATGTCTGATCAGCTTTCGTTTGGAAAGCTCTGGTGCCGTTTCAATATCATATTTATTAAGTATCAATTAATTCTTCTTATATTTCGACCTTGACCTAGAGTGAAAGATTAGCAATTACAGGAAATTTTCCTCACAATTTGAAATCATCGATGTAATTAGATGAACGGTTAAAAACGTGCGTAACTGTCTTATCGCTCGCATGCATCAGTGCCAATAATGCTTCAATGTCTAAACATGACGAAAAAATAAATTCTTGACATGAAACAACTGAAATATGGTTTACCTATATAATAGAGGCGTTATTGAACTTACAATGGTGAATATTGGCACTCGTTGAGTATAAACTTCGCTCACAATTTTGCGAATTTTCGAACTCAAGTCCGTCAACATTTATCCCCCCCCCTCTCTCTCTCTCGCAAGACCAATAAAAGTTAACGTACAACAGAGCCGGAATAGCTATATTTATCGGAGTCAACAAATTTCATATCTCTCCTAGAATTTTTAACTCTTATTTTTGGCAAAGAGATGTGAACACGCGCGTGGATATTTGATGTAGTGGCAGTTACGCGCCAAGTGCGCTACATAGACCACAGCCATTTAGTATTCATGTAGCAAAGTTAGATATTGGTCTATATAGCGTTCTGTGCTGGTGCTAGAAAAGATGCATGCGTTGGTCCTTCGGCACTGGAGCTAGTCAAAAGGCATAAAGTAAAAAAGCTATTTGGGCTCATAATGAAACAAAGCGTCATTGTGCTCTGATCTCGTAAAGCTGATTTAGCGGTTTGATGCCCAGATACGGCAGCTATATTAACCCTTTCTACTCTGGACTCTGTCTGAGGGCTCTATGTACAAGAGCGCTCTTGAGAGTGAGATACATTCTAGCTTGGGCACTAGTATCGTATGCATAACTGAATATATTGTGTTTTGGATTGTGAGCGTTTTCTTCAAGCCATTGGGGGGGGGGGGTTAAAGACAGATGTTTTTTTAAAGGATTAAAACATTTTCACTATATGAGCGTTAAAGCTCCGCCCTTAGCACCAGGACCCCTGATCCAGGAGCGATGAATTTCACAATTCTGGTAAAGGCAGGAACGATGAATTTCACAATTCTGGTAAAGGCACACATGCTCATCATGACTATACGCGCACTTTGTTACTTTTTTACTAGATGCTATAATTTAAGGAGTTTTGATCTCCAACTTAGCACCAGATCAACTGACCCAGGAGCCATGTATATCAACATTTTGGATAGAAGACTCTTCAATATTTATATGTACATATACTCAGTTTAGTTGTTAATGCTCACGAGTTGAGGAGAACATTTTATAAGAAATAACATTTTTACTACTGAATATTTAAGCCATAAAGTACCACGTTAGCACTAGAACTCCTGACTCGGAGACCAAGAATTTCACAACGTTGGTAGAAGCTTCCATGCTTGTTGACTGTACGTACACACTTTGTCTGCTAGATACCCCTGTGTAAAGAAGATTTTCAAAGATCGCATCATTTTTAAGGTTTTGACCCCCACCCCACAGGCCCCAGGGGAGAAGTAACCATGAAATTCACAAATCCATTTATGTTTCATACATAATAAAATATTGTTTAAATAAAAAAAAAATTCACAAATTTACACCTAAGTTTTCCATAACAAATATGAAAAATGGTCTTGTACCGTCAATGAAAAGAGGATTGATTTAAATGTTAACGGACGACGACGGACAACTACATGTACCAGTCGCAATAGGTCGCACGAGTGACCCAGGGGACCTAAAAATAGCATGTCTGTCAGACCAATTCACAGAAGTTCTTTTTTTCTTGGGGGATGGTTGGGTTAGAATTGGAGACATATCAACGATGATTTTTATTATTTACATGATATCAATATAGTGTAAGTCCTCTATTTAACAGACACTAATATTTCATGGTGACCTACATACATATATTCCTTGAATAAATAGAGCTAGTTTCCAACACACTGTCATACAAACGAATCAATCTAAAGGATCACATGGTTATATCAAAATTCACATTTCTTTGGACGTCACGAACGATATCCATCCATATGATTCTCCGTTACTACGGAGAAGTTGACAAAATAATCGGGTTAAATCATCAATCATTATTATCATTGCAATCTTGAACCAATTATGCTTTCGAAGAATCTGAGTTGTATATTAAATTTCATCCATATTTCTCTTGGGGATTTTGTGCCTTCCTTATCGACGACGCTTTGCTCCAGCTCTGCTTTGATGATACAGTGTTCATTTCGTATCTTTCGGTTCTGGGAAGGGAACTTTTGTTCTTTGATGACGTCATAACCGACGGTACTCGAATTTTTTTACTGGTACATTTACACCTGGAGAGGCGTAGCACCGACTGGAACTCCTTCCGAAATTTTGCTGCATGAAATAAAACAATGAAGGAAATAAGTCAAATTACATGTTAATTCTACCTCCGACTGTCTCCATTAAAGCTGAGATTTAATAGAGGACAAATACCCCCACATGGCTTATTCCTACACATGGACATACTAAATGAAATCAGTTATTTCCTCTAATAACAGATGGATACGGAAATGCTGAAACCAATAAAACCCAAAAAGTTGTTTGTTCAGGGGGATACTGACAGAATGTACAGAAATATCAATGAAAAATAGCAACAAATTACCTTAATTTACTCAAAATTGAACGAATCAGTCTGAAAATGCCAGAAGCACATATCTACATACTAGATATATACAGCATTTTAACACATGGTAAAAAAGACATGAGCAGTCTCCGGGCAAAATACTTTGATGGACGGATGAAGTGAAACCAATACCCCAAAAAACTTCATTTGCGAGGGGAGAGTTTAACAAGCTTAAAGTTTACAAAACCAGAATTACCAATACATTTAAAACGATATAAAAAGTGTAAAATGTAAAAGATTGATTAATATCTGTTAGCATTTAGTAAGCTTCATATGCTTTCCTGAAGCCCATCTATAAACATTTCACTACGTTGAATGCGAGTTTATCAAAAACTAGATAAAAACAAGTCCGGTGTATTTCATAGAGAATTTACGAATGACATGTGAATTGCCTGAGTAGATAGCAGGTTTGAGATAATTCACGAAACAGAATTTCAGATGATAATGTTTTAACTATTCGATGTAAATCTATATAATGTAGATGTACCAAAACAAGTTAGACAGGGATTTATTTGTGTGTTGTTTTAGGTTCCATTCGAGAATGTTTCACTCGTACAGAGACGTCATTAACTTTGAAGTGCCACAAATTTTGACCCATGCTTGGCGCTCAAGACTGTAGCAGCGAGGGTTAGTCACGTGCCGAAAACCTGCCACAACATTTAAAGTCTTATCCTATACAAAATTCACATTGTATCATTGCAAATAGAAAGTCTATACTTAGAATCATTTATATTATATCAAGTAACAAAGGATTTGATTGAAGAATACTTGTAGTATATTTTAGTGATAGTGACCATATCATTATGTATCCCAGTACTAGCACCCGACATGTACATCATGTAGGAATTATTGTCGCAAGTTGATTACAGACAGACTGGTAACGAACAATAGTTCTTTGAAAATTTAACCTGTGAAAAAGAGGGACACTTCATCTACAATGTTGAGGAATGCTAATATATCATCGTAATATATAATATATTATCGTAATACTTTGGCAATCCTTCAAGATGACCGTATATAGTCCTCCATACCGATATTTCATATCTGTGGTGATGTTGATTTTCAGATTAGGTTTTTGATTAACGAACGCGACAAGTTCAAGCGAGAAGATTTAGCAAATGTTTTGTTTCGAATATTATTACTATTCAATCAATAGAATCAAAGGTAGGCAGGTTTATTTTTTGATATCCCGTTTAAAAGAAATCGCATGCTAGTCATAAGTCCATTTATAGTACTTGTAGACAATAGACAAATCACCACTTCTTTCCTTCACTTCCTGAAATTGTCTTATTCCGTATATCTTCTGTGCATTTCTATACTAGGACGGTAACTGATTTTTGATCATCATATTCTGACGGATCGACCCGCTTGTCACTCAGTGTTACATTTTGTACTAATGTTGGTGTAGTTGAAATTGAATATCTAAAACAATCTTAAACTCGCTTTACCTATTGTTTCATCATAGCAAATGGGCAAATTAATAAAAAAAAATTGTGTTTGGAAATTAGATACCGACCCTCCTCAAATGTTTTACCGGCAGGTAATTAGACAGGAATTTGTGAGTTTTTAAAAATAACATCTGCCTCCAGTGAAGCTAAGGTTAATAACAATGCCAAGGAAGTCTTTTTGATGATAATCTAAAAATACTACGGCTTTCCTATTCAAACCCTCTCCTATAGCACTGGTATTCAGCTACTACGGCTTTCCTATTCAAACCCTCTCCTATAGCACTGGTATTCAGCTGTGAATTGAAGTGGCCTGAATGTGTGTCATGTTTTTGTCACAAAAATCATACATCGATTTATTAAATGAAACAAGATTCTATGGTCAGTAATCAAAATTAATCATACTTTTCCCAGATGAAATGCGGGCGGTAGATGATGGAAGAGCATCTAAGGTTTTTGGTGGTTTTTATTACATAGGACAGATATACTGCCAGAAAACCAATTAAAGATGGTTTTTGTTTTACTTTCTTGCACGATTGCATCGTTTGTTGATAAAAGAGGAATGAAACAGACTTTGCACTTTAGATACAACGAAGATGTGAGTGATTAAAATGAGATAATTACAATATACATACCGCTCATGAAGTTGTAGATGAAAGGGTTCACCACACTGTTAGCATAGCAAAGGATATGCGAGGTGAGTACTATGATCGATATCCATTTGGCTGGGATTTCACCAAACGATGCTGTGTACCTGCAAGAGTTTGAGAAAAATGCTATTTTGAAAACAAAGATTCCATGTGGAAATGGAACAATTACCTGCACGTGTTCCTATTTTGAAATCTATAATGTTTTTCACTTGCCGTTTGTTGATTTCTAATTTTTACACTCTGGTCTCACCTATCGCCATCTGTTCTCGTCCGTCCTGGTACGTTAACATTTTCAGTTTCGACAAATATTACTGGTCCAATTTGGCGCGTAGCTTTACTGGGGTAAGGGGAACAAAAAACTGAATTTTGTGGCCTCTGCCCCCTGAGGGCTGTGGGGCGGGGCCAAAACCTAGATAAAATATGTGGAAATCTTCATCTCTACTCCGGGACATCTATATCTAGTCTAGTCAATCTAGCTCATATATGAGCAAAACCTCAAACTAATAAGACAAACTTTGTTCATAATCATGATGAGCAAGGATATTTCTACCAAAATTGTTAAATCCAGTGCTCTTGGCTTCTATGGCCCAAACATTAAAAACAATTCCTTGACTCATGGCAATCAATAAACCAGAGTGAATACATGGTAATGATAACGAGAGAAGCATTTATCGAAATTGGGAAAATTATGGTCCTCTGGGCAAGGCGTTATGGCTTATGATAGTAAAAATGTGTTACTTCTTTTAAATCTTCCTCTTGATTCTTGAATATCAGTCAACCAGACTGTGCAAATGATGATAACGAGGAGAGGAACGTTTGCCAAAATTGCGAAAAACATGGTTGGTGGGTTAGGAGTTCTGGTGCTAAGGTGGGTTTTATGGCTCATATATATAGAAATGTATTACTTGGACACGGAACAGCCAAACCTAGTTATTTGTCCATGACTGTAGTGTAGAAATATTGAAAGAATCGAACACCACTTTTAAGATTCTGAGAGTTAGGGTCATTGCACCATCACCATGCGACACTTCCAGTGTACATGTAGGGTTTTTGCATGTGGTACACAGGTGACTGGTAAGGCCCATGGTCTCTTGTGTTTTATTGAATGTAAGTACAGGATTATGAAAAACTGGATATTTTGAATTAGAAGTAAATCTTTAAAAAAAAGAATAAATACCAATATTTAATATCCTATGTGCTGATCTTAATATTTTATAAATATGTTTATTTTTTTTAAAAAGAGTAAAAATGATACTTGTTTGAAATTCATTTCATATCTAATTTGTTAAAAACAGCTGATATTTAAAAAAAAAAATATGAAATAAAAATTATTGACGGTTCCAGGTTTTTTTATTATGTCAATGAAAAAAAAATCAGATTAGGAAGAGAAAAAACACCGCCAATTATTAAAATATATAGGTATATACATATGCCCAAACTTTACCTTGTTAAATTTAACACATGGACTGGCAAATAACACACAGCAAACACCACAACAATAGCAATAAGCATTTTTGCCGCTCTTTGTCGGGATCGAAGTTGACTTTCTGGTCCAGATGACACCATTTTGTTCATTGGACGATGTTCTGCAACAGTGATAATAAAAAACCATTAATGACTAAGATTACTCCTTTAGCATTTTTTGTTTGCATTTGTTGTTATATTAAATCTGCTTTAAGCGTTCCTTATTGCATCTAGCCTTTGTTTAGGACACTCTTGGAAGCAATTAGCCTACTGGTTCCATCTGGGACCGCACACGCGGTTTAGAAAGGAGAAATTAAGTGCATTCCAAGTTCTGCGTTTGATGCGTAAAGTGAATTTCAATTTCATAACCGGTAAAGCTCTTCAATAAAGCTTACCGCCTTTCTCTTGGTTCTATTAATTATTGCAGATTACACTATGTTGAATATGTTCATAGACCGTCAATTAGTGAGCCCATAACTTTAAACAGCATAACATTCATATTCAACTACAGTATTCATTAACATTCCATATATATATATATATATAGAGAGAGAGAGAGAGAGAGAGAGAGAGAGAGAGAGAGAGAGAGAGAGAGAGAGAGAGAGAAGAAGAAGCAACCTATGCCGTAATCTTTGGATATTATCGTAAGAATAAAAAACGTGTTTCATATCAAGCTATACAAGCTTTATGCGATTTAACTCTATCGGTTTAAAAAGTAATCAAGCTAATTTCCTATTTGATTATGTATTCTCCGAGTTGGATAGTGAACGCCACATTTCGAAATATTCATGATAATGTGACGTTGCATGCGGAATTTCGAAAGTCAACAATACGTGGTGACGTGAAAGCGTAGACAGCCTCTAGGCAACAGCGAGAAAAATTCAGCAATAAAAGACAGTCAGACGGAAAACAGGGTAGATGGAACCACTTTAAACAATATAGTGGGAGTTAATTTTCATGTTTAACATGAAATCACCATTCAGTCCACGGGCACTGGAAGTTAATGTAAATATATAGTATATCCATGTATAAAAAAGGAAGGGTAGGACACTCTTTTTGAGGCAAATTCGGGTTTGGGTTATTGTGGACGTTTCTCAAACGGCCTGACGAGATGAATCGTTCACATATGCCTTACTTTCAATATCTGTAGGGTTTCGTTTCGTTCCAATGCCGTTCATTCGAAGAAAAAGATGTTTTACACCTCCAAGTGTCTAAGAATTTCGCAAGACTGTCTTACTTCCGGTTTAATCGCACTGAATTGAAAGGTAAGTTCTGATTGGTCAATGTAATAAACATTTATAAATTTATAATGTCATTCTTATTGGTTCTGAAATAATGATAAGAATATTTGAACTATAAAATAGACCGCCGCGGTGGTCTAGAGGTTAGAGCGTTCGCCCCGCATGGGGAAGGCCGGGGTTTGAATCCCGGCCAGGACAGCCCTTCACTGGTCTTGGTGACGTCTCTATATGAGTGAAAAATTCTCTCGAAATACGTTAAACAAGATACAATCAATACATCGAACAAAATACTGTTTAATACGGCACATATACCTTTAAGGTAGAATGGGGAAAAAAATACTGGATATTAAAAAATATGTAGACATAATAGTTCATGAAAATAAGATAAAATAGATAACTCGTACATAGATTTGCTGTAATTATCAATTACATCTACTAGCCTCAGCGACTAATCAACCAATAACATAAATGTCAATGTCAATGTAATAGAGAGGAGGCGAGGGATCCTGGTCTTTAAATAGCGACATGATTTTTCAAAGTTTATCTATCTTCTTGCAACGAAGAGGTCAACAGAATAGTATGTTTGTGCACGCAACAATTAATTCACGAGCTTTTGACAGACGATATGATATGTCTACAAAATCATACCCGCAACATCTGGAAGAAGACTGACGGCGGATATTGCAACATATACGTGGGTTGTACTTGACCTTGAAAACTTTCTAAATCCAAGTTAATATAATTTGTAGGCTAGAGGGAATAGAGAAACCAATGTTAAAATTTGATATTTATCAAAGAAAAGCTCAAACCTGCTTCAACAATCCCAGGAAGATCTTTCCGCCAAAGTTGTTTCGAAATAATTGCGTATGTGTAGGCCATCAGGCATATTGGGATGGAATACAACACTATCAAAATAACCAAGTTATAGATCATATTGTCTCGGACTGTCCATCGACGGCTGCAGTAACGGAGATAGAAGGTGACGCTTTCTTGGAACGTGGTAGTGACGGAATAGTAGACCAGGTCCGGTATGGAAACAACAATTCCGATAAACCAGATAGCGATAATGATTCTCAGAATGAATCGTCTGGAGAGTCTCCGTGTCCACGGTTTACAGATGGCGAAGTATCGCTCCACCGATATTGCCGACAGTGTAAGTACTGACACCGTCACAGAAGTTGTCTGAAAACAGAAATATTTTTTCGTTATGTATTATATTTGGAACAGTGGTGTTATATATGTCACAAATAAGTGGATTCTTTCGCTGAACGCCGATCTTACGCAATAAGATAGACTTGCACTTGGATAACTACGATGTTACGTTTGTGGACTTTGGTATTTTTAATATGCAGTTTTAGATATCTCAACTTTCTAACTTTTTGCTGTAAAATTACGAAACACAAAAGTTATCTTTAAAGATTTAAACAGACGATTAGATTTGTCCAGTAAATACTGGTTGCAATACATTTGTTAGTAGGGAGAAACTAATCACAGAAAGAATTGCATAATGTATTATCATCCTATACAGCTAGATTGGGATGGACGGTAGAAGTTTCCGTACCGCTTGTGAACACTATAAAGCTGGAACTCTTACATGCATTTTACAGAGGCGTAATCTGCCGAAGTCCTGTGTGCCGGTTATATCCAAAATGACTAAAATAGCTTTTTATTGCACAAAAACCTTATTACGATATATACATCATGCAACCCTTTGTGACAATTTTGTCAAAACATTTTACGATTTTTTAAAAAAGATTTATCCCCCCCCCCTTCAAACATATTCCATTATTTTAATCATGGATCTGGATTTAAAAAGTTTTACTCCCTAGTCTACCGCCAGTACCCCTCAAAGTATTTTGATATACAAAAATCATCTCGAGTAGATTGAGAGAAAGTATGATCCTCAATTTCCACAACAGAGAAAACAAAAATGACTTTGAAAATATTTGATAGAGTGAATCAGTCTTTCATATGTTTTGTTGAATTATTCGTTCTACAAGATGACTGATAAAAATGTCACCAAAAGAATAGTACAGATATAAGGTATCAAAGTTCCTGCTAGAGTTCATTGTAATATCAAAGCATTTACCAAAGTAAATCAGAGTATATTTCTCTCTCTCAGAATATTGACGTTTTGCTCAAGATAACATCGGTATTATCTTTATTACGGTTGTTTATATAGTTGCTCTTTAAAAAAAAAATTCTTGATGATGTAAAAGTTGACAGGTGATGCGGTACAGGTGATCGATGCTGTCTAACCTTCTGACCTCTGAATGGATGATAATCACTTACTTCCGTTATCAACGCTAGTATGTCTGATCAAATTAGATGACATGCAGGTGCGAAGTATGGATTTTGCATGGAGAAGTGGGGAAATCAGGTAGTTTTGTGAAAGGTCTGGGAATTCAGCAAGAAACTAGCTAATCATAAGCCGTATATAGAGGATGAAATTTTTTTCCCTTAAGCCCCGCCTGGTATGCAAATTAAAAAAAGAAAGACAATCGAAGTACGTAAACTAAGATTATAGCTTGCAAATGATTTGACCATTGTAGCGTCTATGCCATTTAAACAGAATACCACGCCTTCAGGTCAAGTTAATGCATTTCAAATAAGGGTTGCATAGTTATCTTTACATTTCTTTATGAAATGTAATGATAGACAATTCCTGATGAACGAGCAGCAGATTAAGTAATGTGCGTATGAATACAGAACTACTCGATAAATATAGTACGTCTATTTTAACGGTTTGGAATTCCAACAGAAATTAAATATGCATGTACCTCGGTTAAATGTGATCTAGTCAAGGTCATGACACACTTTCAACAAGGTACAACAACAAATGATATTGTTTGAATTCATTAAGAGTTGCTGATTGATATACCTCAATCACAGTATCCAAATACAATAAATAAATGTATCGTGGAATGCCCTGAAATACTCATATATTCTGTTTGAATTACAAGGTACTGTACTTTGAAATGCAAATTAATCCTGACTTTGCTTTTATAATGTACCGAGTACTTTGCAGACGATGCTGGGATGGTCGCCGGAATGTTAATTGCATGTTGGATAGCGGTAAAGGAAATGTATGTGGAACAAAACTGCTTGATCTTTTTACAGTTTGCTGCTGCACTGAAAGAAAATAATCCCCATAATGCACAACAAAACCCTTGAAATGGTCTGTGTCCTGAAATTTCACGTATTGATTGCAGTGTTATGTTTAAATAGATATAAACCTGCAATTTTGCTGATTTATGGTACAAGAGAAATTTAATATGTACTGGTTGGGATAGTCTAGTGATTACGGCGCTTCCTTTGCAATCGGGAGACCCAGGTTCGAATCTCAAACCCGGAGTCGTGACAAACCTAAAATATTTAACCTAGGTAGTGGTTGTTCCTTCCCCAAGCCCCCGGAGTTTCGAGTCTTTTGAATAGGACCTTCAACACGATCGGGTCGGCCCAGGGCTCCATGCATAAGTCAAAGTTCGTGGCTAGTGACGTCTCTACGTAAGTATACAATTCTCGAATAAATATTATTTCACGTTTCTTCGCAGTGCGCTCTATTAGGCAAATCTCTGTGTTGTTCAGTAATTAGCGAGAAATATTGGGTTTTTTTTTTATGAGGCACATACAAGTTCCGTAACGGTGAACGGTAGTGGCAAGATTCTGTCGATAGTCATATTTCTATTAAAATTGGCTTTGTTTGTTAACAAAATGATAAAATGAATCAATGCATTCGCGTTGAAACAAAGGACATCAAAAGATGATTCCTATGATAGTATGTGTTGTGTGTGTGGTCCTGTTTTGCACTTGCAACCGTGTGATTTACTTAGGGAAGGTGTTTTATCTAATGCTAATTCTTACTAACTTCGCAGTGCAGTATTGGTATTGGTAAGGCGACAGTTTGTAGTGCAGCCCAGATCATTAGCTTGATAATACGATGTTAACAACCTAAGTATATATATGTTGGCAACGTGGCGGGAATATTTGATTTCTACAATGCATCTTTTTAATGTTTGTTCTGATCCAAGATAAAATCTGCATGCAACTTTTCATCGCGTATGATTTCCATAATTCAAATTTCTAAAAAGAAAATAAGGAATTTGGTGGTACATGTTTATCTCTGTCTGGGACATATTTATTTTCATAACAAACACGACTAGCTGTCGTATCATACGTGAAGGAAATATGATCTATTCTCAAGATACATCAAAACCGATGAAAAACGCGTAATGATGTTAAGTTAGGATAAAGATAAAATTGGCGCCCATTAATTAGTGGGCAAGACAAGGTATATAAACCGTTGTGAATATAGAACCCCCTTGTATTATAAAAATCACTTATACATATATTGTCTTTCTGCCATATCGTTTAAATTTACTTGTAGCACGCAGTTTTAGAAAAAGTAGACAATTGTTCAAATGTGAAGGCTTGAGGACGGACAAAAATTATGACGGGTAAACACATTAGCCTATATGTGCAAGAACGCCGCACATCGTGTGTAAAGCTTTCTGAGTGATGGGATTCATTTCAAATACATGAGCAATGCTAGCAATTACGTTGAATAAAAAAAATTCCTATATATCACTCTGCCAGATATAGTTTTTGTTAATGAATATTAGTAATAATGTATGCCTTTATTTTCTTCCTCTCCATTTGTTTTCTTCACGTTTGTCTTAGAACTGATGAAGGAACATGTCCCGAAAACTTGACGGTGTCTAGCTTTGTTGGTCGGAGAGACTGTGTCGCTGTTTGGCAACTGTAAACAATTTCTAGCTGTGTTAGTCGAGTACTAGAACTCATATGATGTGAATATTTCCATCAGCCTGGCATCTGTATACAATATTTACCTCATCTCTGATAAAAGTTAAGCTGTTGTCCGTCTGTCTTTCTCGTTCACTACACAACTGCAGCAGGCATTTTCGATATTTTTGAAAATAGGTCCGATTTTTTAATATAACGCAGTCAGGTGACTGTCGCCGATCCAATCCACATCGTGGACACAGATCATCAAGAGTTTCGTGTCGTCACAGTAAAGTTAGTTTGATCTCATTCATTAATAGCACTTCTAAAGCTGGGGATGTTTGGCATAAATTTCAAAACCGGTAATCGGTGGCCATACGTAAATCTTTATCCCTTCTAATGGGTAAAGAGATGCCTGGCTTTGTCTTCGCTGGAAAATTACAGAAAATCATTTGCATTTTTATGGAATTTGTCTTAGTTGTGACATTTTAGAAACTTTGATCTGACACGTAAACACGAATTTTTGAATTAACACAAGCGTTGTAAAAGACCGTTTGTGCGCATTGCGGTTTTCAATGTTCAATAAGCAAACAATTTCATACACTGAAAATTCCCAAAGTAATGTTTAGAATACAGCAAACAACACGCCTTTGATGTCACAAGCTTGCAAAACTTGCAGAATATCTATACAGGAAGCACGTTTTTGTTTCAACGGGGGTGCTTCTCAAGCGAGATTTCTCCTTAATGCAAGCGATGGCGTCACAGGCATTATATTTATAGTTTCATTTAAGTTTTATTTAACAACGTGCTAATGACGCTGGATTAATTATCGTTAGGAAACCATCAAACATCCGTGATTCCTCTTCAATACCCACTTTGTCGTAACTTTTATAAAACATTTCTGCATTCTGCAACCATCAAACCTGTTTTAACAGGGAAATGTTCAGTTAATGAAGTCTTCCGATCGTCCGTCATATTCAGCGTGTAACCTAGTCATAACCCAGTAGTAGATCCGAACATCCTATTTAATCTGGGCTATTAATATAATGTTGTCTTTGCAGTCAGATAGTCTGGTGATTACTACAGTTATTCTGTTTGAACAATCTAAGATAAAAATATGCCTTTGTGAGATTTCTTTTTTCACGATATCAAAACGTTGAATTTCTATGGATTTTCTGCCCCCTTTCTGCGGGTGCGCAGCTTCTATCTTCATGTTTCTTGCATGCTTTCTTATCGCGTTGTTAATATTGAATTTCTGGTGTCGAATTGAATTGAATTTTACAAAATGTCGTTCTAGGTATGGAATTCGAGATCAATCTCTATAAATGTTAGTTTAGTCTACTTGATATGCATTATCACTTTCGTCCTTTTTTCGGTTTGCAGGTTTCGCCAAAGTCGTAGAATGCAATCTGCTGCTATTGACCTCGTAGAACTAGTGGCATTGGTGATTGACTTAGCATTATCTTGAAGCCCTGACAGTTAATAGGTCTTCATTTTGCATGTCGGGAAGGATTTGTTATTTTGCCTCGGAGTGCATAACTTAATATTGTCAGAAAACAGGTAATTTTTATGTAAATTGCGCTGTGTTTATACTGCGTTGTCGATAAATCTGGGATCAAACAAGTTTATCGAGGATAAATAACTGTCCTCTGTCAGTTGTCATACGCACGTGTGTTGATGCTAAGTATAATTCTTGTCATCAATTTGAAGATAAGTTTGTATTTTGTCTCCTGTTTTCGATCCATATTCAGCAATGTCTGGCAATACTTTACGGACACGTCCTGAATTATGTAAAGTACATTTATTTGGGTTTAATTGATATGAAACTAGAATCTGATCAGTAATTTATCGTACAACGAATCAGTACAAACATTTGCATACTTTCATCAACATTTTACAAATCCGGAAAAAAAAGATTCTTTGTATACAAACCATCATGTGTCTACAAATATTGTACAGCAGAAAAATATTTCAAAATGAAATAAAAAGTTACTTTTAAAAATGCTAATTTTTTATTTGACGTCCCTTCGGAGAATTTTCACTCATATTGAGACACCCCCAGTTGTAGGTGGAGTACCACAAAAGAACTAAGTTTAGCACTCTGAGACTTGTTTCGTCAAAAGGCGTAGACTTGAGACAAAATCTGCGATAATCTACCTGACGTATCTCTAGGTAGGTATTCTCTCTTGAATGCCACCTCATCTTTAGTTTTAGTTCCCTACTTTCACGAAAGAGGGAAAATTAAATCTCATACATCCGTCCATCCGTCGGAAAACTTTCATCTGCCTAATGAAAGGTGGAAATAACGAACAGTGATCAATCTCATAACTCCTATAAGCAATACAAAATAGATATTTGGGCAAACACGGACCCCTGGACACACCAGAGGTGGGATCAGGTGCGTAGGAGGAGTAAGCATCCCCTGTCGACCGGTCACACCCGGCGTGAGTCCTATATCCTGATCAGGTAAACGGAGTTATTCGTAGTCAAAATCAGTGTGCCAAGAACGGCCTAACAATCGGTTTGAAACACGTCAGAACAGCATTTGACCCAATGATAGGTTGTATTGACGAAATATATCGTTATAACGACCATAGAATTTGCGAAATGCTGACTTCAATCGAAATTGTTGAAACCCCTGTACCATCAACTTGTTTGTCAGTAGCTTACCTCGATTTAAAAACTGACCATATGCAGAATAAGCTCTTGCGTATCGAATCAGTTGAGAGATATAAACACCATATGCAGGTGATAATGGAATATTGCTACATAAATATGCGAAGAAGCTGAAATCATCCCGTTTGTCATACAGTTGAGTTGTCAGTTTACCGTTAATGTCTACTTTCAGTAAAATATTTAAGTATGGAGCAGAAGTGGACGACTCTGTGGTGTCTTTTATTTCGAGCTCATTGGGATATATTGAATGGACATATGAATGAAAGTTATTATTGTTAATAGCAAAACGTCGTCGATATATCTAAATGTCGAATTGAAGGCCACAGCAAGAGAATTTTTCTTCTCACGTAGAAGTTTTTGAGTAAATTCTGCTTCATATGAATATAGAAACAGGTCAGATAACAAAGGAGCACAATTCGTGCCCATGGGAATTCAAACAGACTGTTGGAAGACCTGATCCCCAAAGACCACGAAGATATTGTCAATGAGGAACTCTAGCATATTCTTTATTTCAACTTCAGAGTACTTGTGCGTGGAATTAGCATGGTGTTTAACAAAGTAATATTTCACATGACTGATCACTAGATATGAATATTTCCTTTTTCAATTTTTGTTAAAGAAGCAACTGTCTATGATGTCAAAAAGTCTAGTCTTTAATTTATCGTGAGGAATGGCTGTGTAAAGTGTTGAAAAGTCATAGGTTTTGATGTTATTGATTTGGGAAAAGTTTTACGATTTCAAATTTACTAAAAGTTCTTTAGAATTTTTTAGAATCCACATTTGATTAACACCACTTCTGGCATATGCAGTCGCATAATAGGGCAAATAATTCTGCTTCATGGTTTATATTTGGCATGCATAATCCTTGTGACCATCTCTCTTGATTGACGCCGAAGGGAACTGGTGCCCCTAAAAAAGTGCTTGTTTGTCGCACTTTTCGGCTAAACGCATCCAGTGAAACTATTTCCTTGTGCAGAACATCAAAATGTTGAATGAGACCGTCAAGTTAATGTGCGTAAAGAAAGGAAGATGCTTTTGAGAGCTGTCCCAAAATACATCTTAGTTTACGTACTTCCTTTACTGACCAAAAACTGCTGAGCCCAAGTACACATAAACAACCCTGACGTCGAAATGTCACATTGATTCCTTCGATTTCTTTACAGATTCCTCGATATAGTTCATAAATCAGTTACTTTGTACGCAAATATTCGTTTACTTGTCCTTAATTGGATTTTCAACTATTTGCTTCATTGATTGCCAAAAGATGTTTACATACGAGTAATCAAGGGAATGAAAAAAAGAGATAAAACGTTACTAAATTAAAAGTGATACCAGTCATCCGACGAATCTAAAGAACTGGGATTGGTCAATCAGGTTTTGTAATGGTCATTAAAGAGATCGAATGTTACCATCCCCGTATTGTTTCGTAAACATAAAACAAACATTAATGGTAAGGATATTCAACAAAGATCGTAACCTATCGTCAATATGTGACATAAATGGTTTTTTCCCGGAATATAGTCGCTTATTACGTATAATAAACCAAATATCACTGATGTATTTGCCTGATAAATCTTATATATTGAGGTTTAACATATCCACATCATTTTATTTACGTGACAAACCCTCAATTTATGTTAACGATGAATGTTATTCAGAGACAGCTTTCTGCGAGCTTTTAACTGCCCCTGCAACTAAAAAGTTTTAAAATGTTGTGTCGTACATCCTAAATTCATATTAGCACCAATTTACATTTCTGTTTTTTGTTTTTTTGTTTACTTTAGGAAAGATTACTCAGATACTATTAAGAATAATTGTTCTTCGTTTGCAGGAATTAAAACACTTACACATGTGCTTAATCCAACTTCTTAATGCTTTATCGTCTGTGGTATATTACAATTTTTTACATTTTCACCAGTGAGTGCACGTGAATACTGTAATTCATCCATTGAATAAAAAGTAATATGTTCACACTGAAAAAAAAGAAAGCGATATCTTCACAGTGTTGAGGTAGCTGGAACTATAGTGAACTGCCGGAATATTCATCCGCAATATATAATCACGTTCATTTTTACAGTTGTATGTCTAATTAAATTGTCCATGTTTCGTGTTGGAATAACAAAAATAACATTGAGTTAAAGTTGTCTTATATCGATTTTTTCAAAATGTCTTTTGAATCTTTCTTTTTCTACGCAATATTGTTTTGAACGTCAATAAAGAGACGGCTAAAAGAGGTAAAAGAAAACCCCAAGAAAATGTAATAAACAGAAAATCAATCTTTTGTTGTTTTATATAGAATTGAATTTATTCCACTCGTCAAACAGGAATTCCTTTTTAATATATACACTCATGCTTCGCATTCGTGAATATATACTTTCGAACAAAGCAGATATCATTGTTTAAATTCTGTCAGTTGTCCCATTTTGTACTCCAGCAAAAGATGAACCAGACTTACTTAATGCATCATGTTTTTTATTACAACGCTGGTTGCATTTAGAATAAAATTTGAAAAATCAGATGAATTTAAAATTCATATATCATATCTTTTCTAAAGAGTTAAAGAGCGGAAGCCCCATTCCATGAAATATTCTACATGATATAAGGTACAGGAGAGTACTGGAGAAAGGAACAGCTTTTTCTGGGGTGCCTCCCCGTGACATGATTTCATCCTGTTTGAATGGATTTGCAATCCATCCTTAGGCCGAGCAAAGTTACGATAAAATCTCACCTTTTACTTTACTGAATGGGTCACTTTCATCTTTTGTACTCTGTTTAGATCAAATCCTGGTTAGAGAGCCGTTGTAATTAGGAACCCCCCCCCCCCCTCCATCATGTTGTCCATGTTTAGACTAAGTCCTGGTGTTAGATGATATTTGAAATTAGAACTTTGTAATTAGAAATACCCCCTCTATCACGTGAGACTCTGTTTAAATCAAGTCCGGGTTTTAAAGGGTCGTTCTAAGCAGAAGTACCCCTACCCAATGTTATGTGGACTGTTGATATGAAGTACTGACGTAATTACTTCGTAATCAAAAGTACCCCTCTCCCTCTTATACTTACAGTAAGGTCAACATATTATCTAGCGCTTAATTTTCTGTATGTAAAATACATGTTCTCGGTCGTCAAATGTCATGGGGCTTTCTACTTTGCATACCCACTGCACCCTGTTGTTTTAAGTAATATCAAATAGGTATCGCAGCTAGACACGTTGGTCAAGGCTAGTAGTATACAGTTATTGTCTGGGTTCGAGTACAACAGATCTGTTTTATTTGACCCGAGAACAGATATGTTGGTTGAGGGCAACAGATCCGTTCGAGGGTCAAACAAAACAGCCGTTGTCCGAGGACACAGTCTATAAATATTTTGTTATACACCTTCATTTTTTAAAGGTTGATTTTACGAGATGCACATAGTTTCTCGACTTCAAACTTTTAACAAGACAGTGTAATTGCGTACGTTTATCAACTAGTTTAAAAGAAAACATACCCAATATCCGAATTAATAATCAATCATTAAATTTTTCATATTCCTACTTCGCGTTTCATCTAATAAAGTTTGGTTTTAAATCGTATTAGTTTTATATAGGAAAAAAATGAAGGTGTATAACAAATGACCCTATTGCTTTCAGGTTAATGATCAAATACCTTTCTCCTGCACACAGTGTTGTCCGACTGATAGCAAGTGAACCAGTTACCCGAGTCATTAGATTTTATTGGCATGTTTGTAGATTTTATAGATCTTAGTATGTGGCATGTTTTTACAGACTTTTCTTCTTTCTGCTTGGAATATAATGCGTATATCTTTAATTCATTCCCTGTCTGTTAAACCGTGTATATAAGTCTTGTCTGGATTAATTAAAGTATACATCATTCACCTCTTTTTTTTTTTATATACCTCATATTTACTCCTGGAGGCATCTTCACAAGAACTGATGTATCTGATAATCGGTTTGTATGTATACCGTAAAATTTGATGACCTTGGAAATCGTAGAATTATCGTCCTGACAAGATGTTCACATTGTTTTTTTTTTAAACTTTTGAATTCCAAGAGAGATGGATAAAATATTTAGTGGTTGTAATTAAAATAAGTGCTTCAAAAGGTGTTAAATTTTGTGACCTTTGACATTAAGCCATGACATGACATAATTATCAAAAATAAAAATATTATAATGTACCAATAACAGTCAAGGCTTTGATACTTAGTAGGTGCAATCTTATTTGTGACAATACATTTCCATTTAGTGTCATTTTTTACGATATTGTGATCTCAGCATAGTCCCATAACCCTGTTAAGGAAATGTTCACAGTGCACAGAACTTTTCGACTACAATACAGAAGGCTTTGACTTACATATAATGTATATTGCCTGTAACCTTCCTCGTCATTGCCATGCTTGATGGTATTTAACATTTAACTTGGTTTTGATTCCTTAGCAATGGTTTGCTAGTATGTGATACAACTGCTACCATAGGCCATTCTGATATGAGGGTCACTAATTTTCGTGTCGCCATCATGTGTGCATTCTCTCTTTTTATTCACAAGGTATGAACTATGAGATTTAACATTCACTGTGGTGGATCAATTAGTGGTGGAATAAATCATGGATTACATGATATAATGCGACATGCATGTACCTGTATGTTCAGCTGTTTTGAACGTGAATAATTATAATGTTTATGTATTTTTTTGTACTGAGAAATCCATGTTTTTACTTGAAAAATGCCAATAGCAGCAATTTAATTTGAGTGTTTTTATTTGTGATGCACATTTGTTGAATGACTGAGTAGTTTTGCTCTTTAAATATCCTAATCAGAGATTACATCCACGAGAATATTGCGGTGGCCATTAAGATGCCACTTAAGTCAAACAAGCTTGATTTTTTTCTACGATGTTCTAGGAAAAGTTTCCAACCCTCTGCAATACATCAGTGAGAAGAAAAAATGTCTTGCGGTGGCTTTCAATTCGACATTTAGATATAGCGACGACGTTTTATTTATTAACAATGATAACTTTCATTCATACGTCGATTCGATGTATCCCTGCGAGCTCGAAATAAAAGACACCACAGAGTCGTCCACTTCTTCATACTTAGATATTTTATTGAAAGTGGATATTAACGGCAAACTAACAACTCAACTTTATGACAAACGGGATGATTTCAGCTTCTCCATCGTCAACTTCCCATATTTATGTAGCAATATTCCATCATCACCTGCATGTGGTGTTTATATCTCTCAACTGATTAGATACGCAAGAGCTTGTTCTGCGTATGGTCAGATTTTAAATCGAGGTAAGCTACTGACAAACAAGTTGATGGTACAGGGGTCTCAACATTCTCGTTCAAAGTCAGCATATCGCAAATTATATGGGCGTTATAACGATATAGTTTGCCAACGCAACCTATCATTGGGTCAAATGCTGTCTGACGTGTTTCATACCGATTATTAGACCGTTCGTAACACACTGATTTTGACTACGGATAACTCCGTTTACCTGGTCAGGATATAGGGCGCACGGCGGGTGTGACCAGTCGACAGGGGATGCTTACTCCTACGCACCTGATCCCACCTCTGGTGTGTTCAGGGGTCCGTGTTTGCCCAACTATCTATTTTGTATTGCTTATGTGATTTATGAGATTGATCACTGTTCATTATCTTCACCTTTCATCAGTATAATATAATGTTATAAATGTTTGTATTCATTCCATAAACAAATATAAGAATGAACCGGATAGATTCTAATGCTGTAGCTTCTATCTAATTAATGAAAATTACATCTCAAAGTATACATATAAATTATTTCTCTCCACCATGAACTTTATTAATTAATGAAAATTGCATTTAAATATTTGCATATCAATTAAATATATCATTTGAACTATATATTCCAAAAACTTGCGTCTATGAGATTGACCTTTGACCGTGACCGCAATTGATTCTGAAATTGATTCCTGTATATACTGATGCATACATTTTTTCAAAAAACATATTTTTAAAAAAGAATATCTAAAGGAATTTAGACAAAATCAATTTCATTTAATCATTTTTCCTATTTATGACAGAGAACAAAACATTGGGTTTTATTGAAAATGGAATTAGAATTTTTAAAGTACGATAACTCTCCCAGGTTCCGGAATCGAACATTCAAAATGTACCTCTTATCGTTGAAAAATGAATAAATACTTATGAATAAGCAGTCATTTCATTTCTTGCAAAAATAATTAATTTAACTATAATAAATTAAAAGAATAGCAAATACGAAATAAAGATAGCCCAAAGCCAAATCCGGGTATTGGTCGCTTTGGTGATCATGCTATATATACGTTATGCTTTGGACACCATCATGGAAGTACTACTACATGTATTAAAGATAAACATGCAGAATGTTCTTCTCTCTCTCTCTCTCTCTCTCTCTCTCTCTCTCTATTAATATATTAAAATTACAGAAAATGTCCATGGTATAGGTAATAACTAGAAAAAAATATGTCCAACGATGACTAAGTACACATGATCCACATTTAATTAATTACACTTAGCGCTTTCGCCGTGTAGTTCGGCTCTTCAGAGTGTAACAATTTTTACAAAAAGAGTACAATGTACTTGTTATGACAAACTATATATAGTGGAAGGGAAAAACCAAAAAGATAACATGTAAACGGAAGAATTAAATAACGTTTTTTGGTGAATATTGCGATATGAACTGTAATATTTTCTATGATGCATTAACATGCATCATGGAATGCCAGCAGAGAAATTGCAGTTCATAATGTCATGTTCACCGAAAAGTATTATTTATTTCTGATACAACTTTCCAAGAAATAGAACAATTTTTCTAAAGCTTTAAAGAAGTTTGAACCTACGTTTAGTATTGAACTAGTGCGCTCCAAAGTTGATGAAATAACTTCTTAAAGACATGAATAATACGTGAAATCTTTTCTTTAAACATTAATGGGGACATGTCAAACTTGTCTTTTCTACATGATGGTACATGTTTATTTAAGGAAAATGGGTGAGATAAAAATAGCTAATTTCAATTTACATTTTTGCTTAAAATCATACAAGTAGATGTACATGTACCTTCATGTAGAAAATCAAGTTTGGTATCCCCTAATATTCAAAGAAAACGTTTTTTTCTGTAACATTTTTAGGCGCATCTCGATACAAGAATGCTGAACAATGTTTGTGTTTTCAAGCCAAATTGAAACTTGTGTTTTTCATTCAGTAAGTGGATATTGAAAAAAAAATTGTTAAACAACCCACTGTATATTCCAAATATTTACATTAGGATGGGGACATGGTCACTCATTTGAACACATTTGCCTTTGAGGTACCTTCAATGACCTTTAAAAAAAACTTGGATCATATACAGGTATACCATACCCGTGGGATATAAAGTTTGGTCAAAATCCATCGAACAATGTCATTCTGAGTTATAGTCCTGAATTACCTTGAGTAACCTTGGTTTTAAATTTGTGTTTTATCTGCAAGATTTAATTTAACTTTTTAATTCAAAATATATCTTATTCGTTGCAAACATAAAATTATGTAATATCTACATTTCCAATGTTTTTGCCTTTGATATATGGTAGCCATTTCCTCACGACCATTCTAGAGTTGTAAACAATGCGCGGATGAATACAGAACTACTTGATAAATATAGTACGTCTACTTTAATAACTGGGAATTCCAACAGAAATGAAAGTAAAATGTAAATATACGAAATAAATTTCATTTTTGAAAATACACGAGGTTATGAACTGAACGCTTTACGCCGACAAACTTTCCATGAAGCGGTAACGCGGATGAAAAGTATATTATCAGTGTGAAGCGTTACAGTTCATAACACGCTTCGTAAAAAGCATGCCGACGTGCAGCGTTGCAGTTCATACCCTCATGTATTTTCAAAATTGAAATTTATTTCTTAAATGGATATGATCAAACATCAGGCAAGTGATGACTACGAACGTTCTCTCCATAGATCAGGCTAAAAATGATATCTTGAAATATCACATATTTTAGGTACTAATGAAAACCATGTTTATAATACATTGGGGGGGGGGGGGAATCCATAATCAATATGTGATAAAATAATCATACTGCATATGCATGGGAGATAATGAGAAAGAGAGGAAAGGTTTACTAAATGTCATACCTTACATAAGTAATTTATTTACTATGTAAGATTTATGTAAAGTATGATCAAAATCCATTGCATATTATTTCTGAGTGTGTGTGTGGTTTTTTCTTTTTAATTTCTATTTGTGAATATTGAGAAAACATGGGGTCATAAGGAAGAATATTGTAAAAGAACTGTGAACTTTCGCCGCCTACCTTCTGGTCAGTTTTTAAAAGTTATCATTTTTAAATGATTTTTATGTTAATATATACATTTGAATGAATTTTCATTAAAGTTGATTTATTCATTTATTTGACAAAACAAAGAGGATAACTCTATAATTTGGGGTTCAAATCGCGTATCTCACCATAGGAATCAATGGAAAAAGGAACATATTTTAACCTACCCACCCCCCGTGAAACACAAATTCCTTTTTGCAGGTATTATAAATTGTCATTTGACAAATTTACAACAAAAATTTTGTTGTTTCAAAACAATAATGTTCACTCTGTGATCAATTGCAAATGAGGTTAACGTATGAGAAATGAAGAATAACCATTGTTTATTCAATAATATAAAGTAATTTGACAAATTAAATGGTTATTCATTGATATCAATAAGCATTTTAAAATATATGACGTTTTAAAGCGCGGTTTCATACTTTTCTACCCCCTAATCTAAAGGAATTGAAATTAAGAGCAATCAATCAATACCACTGGTACTAAAGTTAATAATCAATTACTAATGGATTTTACTTTGCACTTAAAAAAAACTATCATTAGGAAAATTGCAAAGCTTTTTAAAATATACGAGTTGAAAATGTAGGCGGAACCCAGAGTTAGCGTGCGTAGTTCTTTGATAAAATTCCATTGAACCATTAAAAAGAATGAGCTCGGACCGAGTGGAAAATAAAACGTCGATTTATAAAATGAACAGCAAAAGGCATTCAATCAAGGGTGTAAGTACAAGAAAAATATCAGAGTTCAATAAGATTGTTTGGTGTAGATATATATTTGGATTCTGATACACAAAAAACTTGAAAATTCATTTCTAAATTATCTGATATGAAGCAGATACGATATAGTTATGCTTCCCAAATTTTTTTTTCTGGGAACTTTATAAAAACGACTAGGTATACATAAAATTAATGACAAGATCAAACTATTGCCTTCACTGGGGCATTGCTGAAGATCCAGAAGCAAGCACATACTTCATACAAATAATGTGTGTAACGATCTCGCGTTAGAGGATTTTAACAAAGCAAGCCTTCGATTAACAACTTCTTGAATGGACTTAATTCTTACCACTCAAACTTATTTTCTCTCCAAGAAACACTTCTCTTTCTTACAATGATATAAAACAAATCGCATTGACTTGAACAGAGTGTGATACACACAGAATACGTATAGGTTAATGTCCGAGTACCTCTCCATTCCTTATAAGTAATGGAGCCGAGGCCCTGAAGGGGCCGAGTTTCATTGCTTTTAAGGAATGGAGAGGAACTCGAAAATTGACCTACTCAAAATCCACCCCAGTTTAAATCTAACTATAATTGTAACTCATATTACGAAATTCTTTCAATAAATTGAATATCAGAATAATATATAATACTAGTATAAATTTTAATCATATGAAATATCTGTTTAAATTTTCCAAAGTTGTCATTGTCCTCATTGGATAAAAATTCTGCCTTTCATGTAAAAGAACTTGGGTTCGACTCCCATCCGTGCGTTAGGGTTTTAATTTGAAAATCATTATTTACATTTTGTTCCATAGTGACATATGGGGATTAGGTCAAAGTGGAACTTGTTCATAAAAATCATATTTAATTCAACAGAATATCACCAAGTAGCTGTCTGAAACTCTCCATT
The DNA here is from genome assembly GCF_947568905.1 of Ostrea edulis. NCBI lineage: Eukaryota > Metazoa > Mollusca > Bivalvia > Ostreida > Ostreidae > Ostrea > Ostrea edulis. The sequence goes on from NC_079167.1 coordinate 57,297,040, forward strand.
CCTTATGAATAATGGAGCGCTTAAACAATAGAATGACATCACATGTGGATTTTAATTTATGTGGTAGTGAATGTGTGTGTAAATAAATTTTTAAATCCCAATTTATTATTATGTCTAGTATGAATTTCCATAGATTGTCCTTAATGACTAGTGTTGTTTATGGGTGATTGATTTTGGAGGTTTTGGTTGGTTAAAAGTTTAGGTCAGGTGATTTTCTTAGAGTTTTTTCTAGTCTCTTCAATTGTCTTTGAATATAACACTTTTGTCAGTTAAGCTGAATGGTTGCATTTCCTATATACTGTGATGTTTCTTTTTATGCGACTTTAATCATTGCAGTGCAGGTCAGTTTATCTTAATCCATAGGCGTAGCTTGGGTTCGAATATTACCGAGGCAGGGGGTCTGGGGGGCTGCGCCCCCCAGAAGCTATCGACATTTTAACGTAAAAGGTGTTTTTTTTACAGTGTAGTGTAGCAATAGTTTCGTTAAGTTTACTTAATTTTTCTTTAGTTTTCAGTTGGTTTCCAAGTGAAAACTTTGCATTACTGGGAATAATTTTTTGTTGTTGAATAAATTACTTAAATCAAATAACTTAACCACAATTTAAAAATAAGGAACTTAAATTTTGTAAATTTCATAAACCAGTTAAAACATAAACTAATAAATTAAATCACACTGTAAACTTAATTCAAAGTATGAGTTGTGTGTGAGAGTGCGACTCCGAAAAACAAAATTTCGACAACCGTGTGGCCACCGCAGTGTGTTTTACAGACTTAATTTTTGGTGACATTTCATTACTCCACCCGTGAAAATTAAAATAAAATCATGACAACTCCTGAAGAGTATGTCCATTTGATTGAGACTCTAAAAGGAATGGGTGTCATCCCAAAATCAGATTTCAAGGAAGATCTGGAGAAATGGATGAAGGAAGATCTGGAGAAATGGATGAAGGAATATCTTGAAAAGGATTCTACTGAAGTAAAGAAGGAACCAGAGGAGGCAGGTGCTACTGCAAAATCTCAAACTTACATTCATCCTCCAAGATTAAGCACTTTCACAGGAACAGATGCAGGAAAAAATTGACACTACATTTGACCTTTGGAGATATGAAGTGCATTGTCTTATGACTGAAAAAACTCATTCAAAAGAAGCCATTGCTCAAGCAATTCGGAGATCATTGATAGGAGAGGCAGGAAGAATAGTTATGCGTCTAGGACCTCATGCAAAACTTGAAGAAATTTTAGGAAAACTTTCCTGTGTATATGGAGATGTAGATGAAAAGGAAACTATTCTGAGTGAATTTTATGGATCACGGCAGAAACAGAATGAGAATGTAACAGCAATGAATGGTGAGATCCCAGAGAGCAATTCAGACAAAATGTTACATGACATGCTATGGAAAGGTTTGAGTTCTGAATAAAAGGATATCACGCACTATGAGAAGGAGCGATACACAACATTTGACCAGCTCAGAGTTGCTTTGAGAAAAATTGAGAAGGAAAATCTCCAAGAATATGACAAGAAAAGCTCCAAACAGATTTCAAAGAAAGCTGTGGCTGAAGAAAAGTCAGAATGTGATGATGAAATTAAAGGAATGTTGAAGCAGATAACCCACAGGCTAGAGAATCTAGAATCACCACAGAGAGGAAGATCAAGATACAAGAATGATTCGAGAGGTTCACGTCGTCGAAGTCGATCGCCAAAACGAAGAGATTATTGGAATAATTCCAACAGTGACACTCAGGGCAGGAACAAGGAAGCACAAAAATAGATATACTGAGATTATTTGCAACCGTTGTGGTCGAGAGGGGCACATTGTGAGAGGATGTCGAGCCAAAACACATGCTAACGGAAAACATTTAAACTGGACAAAGTCTGCGAAAAGGGGTCGATCGTAGACAAAACGTATCAAGACCCTATTATATCCAAATTAGCAAAACATATACCTCCAGGATTATGTGGCAAACCAACAGAAACTATTATCAATATAAACAGTATATCCACTCGTACCTTACTGGATACTGGTTCAACTGTAAGCAGAAAATTCTATGAACAAAATTTGAACAATTTTCCATTACAACAAGTTAACTTACTTCTGGATATTGAATGTGCGGATGGAAATTCACTACCTTATGATGGATTTATAGAAACAGAATTGGAAATACCTGGTATATCTGAAAGTGTTCGAGCAATACTACTTGTCATTCTTGAGAGTACTTATAATAACTCTGTACCCTTGTTGACAGGAACGAATGTTTTGAGTGTCGTCATTGAACAACTACAGAAGAGGAAGGGAGAAAAATACCTACAGCAGTCAAACTTAAACAACAGAATGGTATTTAACATTCAGAGCCATGCATCTTAGGGAAAAGGAATTACAAAGAAACAAATGCAAGCTTGCCATTGTGAGAAATGCATGTGTCCAGGGGTCCGTGTTTGCCCAACTATCTATTTTGTATTGCTTGTAGGAGTTATGAGATTGATCACTGTTCGTTATCTTCACCTTGCATGTGGCAGAATTATAATTCCACCAAACAGCAATGTTACATTGATCGGATATCTCGACAAGAAAATTCCATACCACCATACAGCTGCAATGTTACAGACTACGGATAAATCAGTTCTACATTGTACCTGAAGAGCTAGACATTTTTCCATCACTACTAGAGTACCGTTACATGGACAATAACAACATACAAGTTGAGATTAGTAATATCACTACACGAACAGTTTCAGTACCTGAGAAAGCAGTAATTTGTGAGATCCAACCTGTAACTATTGAACAGAATTCTAACCAGACTCAGCAGGAAGAGATTATGCAGTACATTACCAAAATCAACATAGAGCAAGACAATCTCAGCAGAGAAGAAGTTCAGCAGGGCCAAAATCTTATTCACGAATACTCAGATATATTTTCAACAGGAGATGCAGATGTTGGTCATGCTACTTCAGTTCAACATAGGATATACGTGTAATTAGAAGATACTTTCCCATTCAAACAACGGTATAGACGTATTCTACCCTCAATGATAGGAGAAGTTAGACAACACTTAAAACGTTTACTTCAGACTGGAATTATTAGGAAATCACACTCGCCCTGGTCTTCTAACGTTGTACTTGTTCAGAAGAAAGACAACTCTATACGATTCTGCATTGACTTTCGACAATTCAACAAGAAAACTAAAAAAGATGCTTACGCTTTACCCAGAATTGAGGAACCCTTAGATTCAATGGCAGGCAACAAATTCTTTTCAGTTATCGACATGAAATCTGGCTATCATCAAGTGGAAATATATGAATCTCATAAAGAAAGAACTGCATTTACTGTTGGTCCACTTGGATTGTACGAATTTAACCGAATGCCATTTGGTCTGTCGGGTGCTCCTGCAACTTACCAAAGATTGATGCAAGATATCCTAGGAGAACTTCATATGAAAAATTGCTGTATATTCATCGACATCATAATTTTTTCATCATCATTTGAAGAGCACATTTCCAATTTGAAACTAGTTTTTGATCAAATCCGAGAAGCTAATTCGAAAGTGTCTCCAACGAAATGCTCATTTTTCAAGACCAAAGTCAAATATGTAGGACACATTATTTCAGAAAATGGAGTTGAAACTGATCCAGAGAAAATAGACAAAATAATGAATTGGCCTACTCCATCAACTGCAGAAGTTAGATAATTTATTGGATTTGCTGGCTATTACAGAAGATTCATACATCATTTCAGCCAAATTTCCAAACCATTAACTGAACTTATACCAGTTCATAGTAAAAAGAAAGATACCGGTAAGAAGAAGAAAACAGTTAAGCAGAAAGAATGGTCATGGGGAACTGAACACCAAGCAGCATTTGATACATGGAAACAGAAGCTATCTTCGTCTCCTATTCTTAGTTATCCAGACTGCAGTAAACCATTTGAAATTCATACTGATGCTAGTAGAATAGGACTTGGTGCTATACTCTACCAAGAGCAAGATAGTTTGAAGCGAGTAATTGCCTTTGCCAGTCGCAGTTTAACTAAATCACAACAGAATTATCCGGCACATAAATTGGAATTTTTAGCGTTGAAATGGGCCATCTGTGATAAATTTCATGATTATCTATATGGAAATTCTTTCACTGCAGTAACTGACAACAATCCTTTAACATATGTTCTGACAATGTCAGATGCTACAGGACACCGATGGCTAGCAGCACTAGGAGTTTACAACTTTGAAATAATTTATCGGTCAGGCAAAAGCAACGCAGATGCAGACACCTTATCAAGACTGCCTTCAACTGCAAAGAACATCAAAATATCAGCTGATTCTGTGAAGACTATCTGGAACAGTACAACTGTTCCATTTATTGAAACTATATCCTGTGATCAGAATACCATCAATAATGTTGAAATAGACCTTCACGTGGACATCAGAAATGAAATCAATTGGGCAGATATACAAGATCAAGATTCTGTATTAAGAATTTGGAAGAAATATGTCGGAGAGGGAAAGAAACCGAAAAGAGGTGAAGTTTCACCCCGTCCATTATTTAAGCTCTTCGATCAACTAATTCTGGAAGATAGAATTTTATACAAAACCATCAAAATTCAAGAACAAGACCAGAAGCAGTTAGTGGTGCTATCAGTCCATGTAGCCAATATTTTAGAAGCTCTTCATGATGAAATGGGTAATCAGGGTCGTGATAGAGCTACCAATCTTATACGAGACAGATTCTACTGGCCTAGTATGACTACTGATATAGAGAAATGGATCGGTCAATGTCAGAATTGCACCAAAAGGAAGAAAGAACCATCGATTGCACCTTTGGTTAACATTGAAACTACTCAACCTTTAGAACTGGTATGTATTGACTATTTATCGTTAGAAAAATCAAAAGGAGGATTTGAAAACATAACTGATCACTTCACTAGATATGCTCAAGGCATACCTACTCGAAACCAAACTGCCAAAACCGCTTCTGAAATTTTATTCAATAACTTTATCAACCATTATGGAATACCACAAAGAATTCATTCGGATCAGGGGGCAAATTTTGAAGGTAATTTGATGAAAGAGTTATGTAATTTAATGGGAACCAACAAATCTAGAACTACTCCTTACCACCCCATGGGTAACGGAATGACTGAACGCTTCAATCTTACTCTCTTAAACATGCTAGGAACTTTAGACACAAGTAAGAAACAAAACTGGAAATCTTATGTTGCTACTATGGTCCATGCATACAATTGTACTAGACACGAGTCAACAGGTCAGTCTCCATATTTTCTAATGTTTGGCAGAAATCCAAATTTACCAGTCGACATTGCATTTGCTTTAGCAAGGAAGTACAGTCATAAACCACATACAAAGTACATTCAGGATCTTAGAAGCAGATTGGTTGAAGCTTACAAGACGGCTGCAGAACAAATTAAGAAAGCACAGGAAAAACAGAAAAGTAGATATGATTTGAAGACAAGAGGTGCAGTGATACAGAAAGGTGACAAAGTATTGGTCAAATTGGTCAGATTCGATGGAAAACACAAACTTTCTAACAAATGGGAAGATGACACCTACATTGTTACAAATCAACCAATTAGAAATATTCCTGTTTACACAGTCCAGAAAGAGAACGGTCTGGGGAAAGAAAGAACATTGCACAGGAACTTATTATTTCCTATTGGATACATCCATAATGAAAATTCAGCACCAGACAAACCAAGACCTAAACCTAGACCTAGAAAATCAAAGATAGCTGAAAGCAGAATTCCAGAATTCAGTAGCTCATCAGATGACGATGAAGTGTTGTTACGGAAACATGAATTGACTTCAGCCAGTCAGGACCCTAATTATCCTCCGCCTATAACTACTTTGTCCGATGCTGGAAGCGCTTCCCACGCAACTGAAGTAGATGATATGTTTAACACCGGTGTAGAAAGTGAGGAGGTTGATGAAGATGATGCAGCCACTGGAGATGAAACATCCGAAGATGAAGTGGAGGAAATTCCTAGGCGTTCTACCAGAAAGAGAGAACCGCCAAAGTGGATGACCACTGCAGAATTCGTGGTTAAATCAGCAACTACAAAGAACTGGAAAGAACGAGCAGATTATGCTGTTCAGCTGATGGAAAGAGGTTTAATTCAAAATGCAGAGAAAACGTCTGATGCCATTTTGAATTTTATATTGACTTCATAATGTAAACCAGCATTCGAACGGTTTATCCATTATTGAAATTTTTGTTCAACTTGAAGATATCTATATGGCAAAGTATCCAGATATCTACTCGACATTAACCTTTTTTTATCCTGAGATGTGCCTCTTGGATCCCATATTCCTGTTCATGCAGTAGATGACGGGAATGACATGGAAGTCATTTTTCAAGGAGGGGGAGTATGTGGTAGTGAGTGTGTGTGTAAATAAATTTTTAAATCCCAATTTAGATAAGTTTATACTTGTCACTAAATTATAAAGTATTACATTAATTGCTTTCCATAAGGTTATTTTAATAAACCCTTGATAAATTATTATGTCTAGTATGGATTTCCATAGATTGTCCTTAGTGACTAGTGTTGTTTATGGGTGATTGATTTTGGAGGTTTTGGTTGGTTAAAAGTTTAGGTCAGGTGATTTTCTTAGAGTTTTTTCTAGTCTATTCAATTATCTTTGAATATAACACTTTTGTCAGTTAAGCTGAATGGTTGCATTTCCTATATACTGTGATATTTCTTTTTATGGGACTTTAATCATTGTAGTGCAGGTCAGTTTATTTTAATCACATTGATGTCAAAGTATGAATAATATGAGATTATCAATTCTTTTGCATTGTATACTTTAAATATAATTAGGAATATTATTTCTTGTATATAGAGTTACCTGATGTGTTGATTGGTCGTACTGGTCTGGTACCACATATTGGGTAAGGATATATGATTAGGAGTAACATACATGTGTGTATATTCAACATGTGTAGTATCATCTCATGATCTGTATGTATTTATGATATATTCATTTTCTATTGAATTAATAGTAAAGATTGGCAATCTATATTTTATTCTGATCAAATCATGATATATATAGTAAAAGTAATTTAGCTTTACCATTTCTACAACACTAAGATAATTTCTGTGATATGAATATAGGTGAAATTATCTGTCTTTGTTTCATGTTACTATGTCTTATTTTATTGTGTATTGAATGTGAATATATGTTTGTTTCAGGCTATAATTTACAGTGCCATCAATACAATATTGAAAACAGCGATTGTGTTTTTCTGTATGGTTACTTGGAACCCGGTAACATTTATAAGATAGGATAATACTAATAGTCCGCCAAGTTCACTTCACGCGTTCTTCTCGGTTAATTTTAACACAAACAAAATATTGTGCGATTGAAATGTTGCCCACCTGTTATATTTCACTGTGAAAAAATATATGCTGTAAATTTTCAAAACTATTGGAGAATAAGAGGTCCGTGGGCCTCAACAGTCACCTGCTATCACAAATTAGAAATGTGGTAAAAATGAAGACAAATAATTCTTCTGTTCACTCTTGCTTTTAAAGGGGATGGGGTGGGTGGGCAGCTGGTGTGGTCATTTGAATCCCTTTTTACTAATGATACTTTGAAACAAGTATGGCTGAAATGGTTTAGTTGTTCTGAGGAAATCAAAATTGTGAAAAGTTAAGAAAAGAAATAAGGAAAGTAAATAGAATTCTGTTGGATCTCAAGTCATATGGGTATTTCTGGTATCATCAACGCACATTGTTACAAAACCTTCTATTAAAAGTTATGTACCAGCAAATCAAAATAATAAAACTAAAGGTTTGGTGAAAAGCGTGTAACAGAACTTTGGCAACTTTTGTTTGGAATGTTTGGGATCAAAATGAATTGTATACAATTACAGGTTTTATCATAGTAAACAGAAGTTTTTACATTAGTAAAACCTACATGCATACAGCATAAAAGTTTCGACTCTAATAAATCAAAAGTAATTAAGGTTTGATTACATCAGGTCTGTATTTCTCCTACAGCTGTTGACGCCTCTTCCTGAGTAAACATTCTCGAATAGGACGTAAAACAATATAAACGAACCAAACAAGGAACCCTACCAGTCCCTAATCTAAAGTGGCCGCCGGGAAAGAGAATCAAAACCCTGCAACAAAAATGTCACTACCTTGGATTAACTTTGTGTTTCTCCTGATTTCTTACCAAGTGAACTCGTCTGGGATGAGATGGAGCGACGCTTACGTCAGGGTCTGCAAAATGCTTGACGAACAGAGTTGCGTCAAGCACTTCAACGCATATGGCAGAGCATCTCAAAAATATTTTTACGTAATTTGATCAGCTTGATGATTGATGATGTTTAGTATGGATCATTATAAAATGATGCACACTCAAAAAATATAACATGCTAAAATCATCTAATAGACCCCCTTTCTTCGTCTTGCTTGTTAGACTAATCATCTAATAGACCCCCTTTCTTCGTCTTGCTTGTTAGACTAATCATCTAATAGACCCCTTTCTTCGTCTTGCTCGTTAGACTAATCATCTAATAGACCCCCTTTCTTCGTCTTGCTTGTTAGACTAATCATCTAATAGACCCCCTTTCTTCGTCTTGCTTGTTAGACTGTCAGTGACTGGTGTTTATTTTATCACTTACTGAAGAAACTAATCTATTATAATTGTATGAATTGTCATTGTCTTCATTCTATCTTAATGAATATCAAATATATTTTGAATACCACAGTTTCTTTTCTCCATAGCATGATAAAGCCTTTTACAACAGCGAAGCATACATGGATCTGTCAAGTCATAGCGATGAAAATAGATATATTTTGTATGCGGGGAATATAATGTAGACTATCGTTCAAATTTCTGCTATATTATTAAATTGATCATTCAGAATATTAATAAAGTTTTCCATACCCACAGAGAATTTAACATTCATTGAAAAGATGTCTTTATTTAGCTGCTAGTCATTTCCTAAAATTCTAAACATCCAAGACAGGACTTGGGGGTTTCAAAACACACACGAAGAAACACGTTCTGGTCAGTTCTATGACTAATACAGATAATAGATCTTGTACAGTTGATGTAAATGTACTATACAGATTGGGTTGTAAATACGAATAGTCGAAACCTTGAAATTTCAAGTCACCCTTTCTATCGTATGTGTACAGTTTAATCCTAGTATTATAGTGTGTCGATTTTGAACCAAGTACGTCCTTCTAGTATTACATCTTATATACTTTAACTACGCCAACCCTATTATTACATTCTGTAGACTTTATGCCAACCCTAGTACTACATTTTGTAGACATTCTTCTCAGCACTGCATTTTATAGACTTTACGCCACTTCTAATATTAATTCTGTCATTTTAACGCCATTCTTATTTAATATTACATTCTGTAAACTTTACGTGACCCCCTAGTATTACATTACTCCAGACCAAGTATTACATTCTGTCGATTTAACACTTCTAGTATTACATTTTGTAACTATAGCCACACCTCGTATTACAAACCATCGATTCTACGTCATTCTTAGTAATACACTCTGTGTACTTTATGCTACTTCTAGTTTTACATTCTGTAGATTTTACATAGTATTACACTCTGTGTACTTTATACTAATCCTATCTTTACATTCTGTAGATTTTACATAGTATTACATTCTGTGTACTTTATACTAATCCTATCTTTACATTCTGTAGATTTTACATAGTATTACATTCTGTGTACTTTATACTAATCCTATCTTTACATTCTGTAGATTTTACATAGTATTACATTCTGTGTACTTTATACTAATCCTATCTTTACATTCTGTAGATTTTACATAGTATTACATTCTGTGTACTTTATACTAATCCTATCTTTACAGTCTGTATATTTTACATAGTATTACATTCTGTGTACTTTATACTAATCCTATCTTTACATTCTGTAGATTTTACATAGTATTACATTATGTTTACTTTATACTAATCATATCTTTACATTCTGTAGATTTTACATAGTAATACATTCTGTGTACTTTATACTATTCCTATTTTTACATTCTGTAGATTTTACATAGTATTACATTCTGTAGATTTTACAACACTTTTTATCATTTCTTGTATCCGACATAGAAGGAAAGTAATGGTACAGATTTAACCTAGGTAGCTGCCTTACTCCGCGGTAAGGTTTTTTTTTTCATTAGTGAGATTCGAACCGGCGACCAAGAAATTACACCATACAATCCTAGTTACCGGAAGTGCGTTTTACCCAGCTCCTAGCTGTCGTACTCGTTATAACATTCATAAAATCAAATGTATTTCAATGGGTTTTCAGTGAAATTGATTGCCAGTCAGTGTCAAGCTGTCTCTTTGACCCGTGAGTGCTTTAACGGAAGAAACCCGTCGTTTTCTGAATCATTTCATTTATAATCATGAACAAATGTGTATGGGTTACAAAAACTTGCTTGAGTTGTGAAACATTCTAATAAACTCCGCCACACAAATATGTAGCAGACAAATGATGCTTTGCATGCCAACGGAGTGAGAAAGTTTTTGGGCTCTCAGAATTATACTTGTCATACTGAATCACATATTTCTTAGAGTATTTCGTAGAGCATTTCTTCATCAACTGGCTTACACTTAAGAAAGACAAGATTTTATTATTTAATGATGTTACAAAAACAAAGCTTGATCAATATTTTGACACGAAATTCCGTCTTCCCGTTGTTCCATTTCTGGGAAAATGCATCTTTCATTTTAAAGGGAAAAAAAAAATCCAATTTCAATGAATAATTGATAAAACGTTTTCATTACCACCAAAATAAAATCGTGTAATTTAATATTCAAAATAAAGAGTTTTAACGGAATATATTTTGCTTAAATGAAAACATACTTTAATTATAGGACTAAAGTTTGAAATTTTATTTAATGTTAATGGGGCGTCACTAGCTGTAGGTGAAGTGTCACAGATTTTCTATGTATGACAGGTACACTCAGGGCCGTAGCAGTGCGGATTTTTTTCTTCTTCGTACCAGCACAGTCTCGTCCGAAACTCGGGTAATATTATCACTTGGATTCGAATTTACTAACAAAGAGTAAAGATTGATTACAAGTTGCCATGTCATAAATTACCTATGTTATTGCAATGTTCAAATCATTATATCCAGCGCCAAATTTGTTTTATTTTCACAGCACAATAACAGGCTTTGGAAAGTTTGGAGAAGGACGCTTGGAAAAAGGACGCTATCTAAACAAAGAATTTGATTGGCTCGAAAATCCGTTACTATCCGACCGTGTAAAAATTTACAAATTTCTCAAAGCGGCATAAATTGAATTATCTGTTGATAATATTGTTTTGTGTAATACTACATTCATTTATTCTAAAGTTTGTATGGCCTTGTACCTTCTACAGCGAAGACTTATATAGGCAGTGCCTGCTGTCCAATCCTGTTATGAATTATCATAATAAAATACTGTTTGAATTAAAGAGTAAAGATATAGAACTCTAGATAAAGGGTATCCAAGATCGCCGATGAAAAACAATTAATCATTCTACTCCGTATTTTAATATATCCATACATAATCAATCTACATTACAACAGAAGTTCATCTCGAAATTCCGTATACTTCCCAAGATATACAGAAATAAATTCTGAAAATTATCTGAATTATGTTTTACTCGAATTTTAGCTGGGTCCTAGCACTGTACCACTAAACAGAATGTTTGTGCATTGCAACAAGCAATTGCATAGAATGTGCAACGTTATATATCATTTTCAGTTGAATTTCTTACCCCTATTCATAAATCGAAGTCCGTAATAGTTCCAAGTGACTGAAAATTATAAAAACCGTCTGTACTTTCACTTATTACAGCCATTTTGACCGGTGCCATAAGTACTCAAAACGGACGAAAGACCCAAAACGATTTAGAAACTTAATGATCAATAATGACTCAATATAATACATAAATTATGCTAATAACAAGTCTTTATAAATACACACAACTCTTATTATATCTATTTTGATCAAAACCACATAACACATGTGTTGGACGACTTATAATAATGAAGTCAATTTAAGCCCACAACCGGTTCTATCTCTTCTTCAAGAATTCAATTCCGTGTAACAGCCGCGCTAGAGCAGACGGTAGACCGATTTCTTCGTGTGTGGAAGGTCTTGGTTTCAACCTCAGGCTACAACAGACCTTAAGATAAATAATGCTTGTCACGATGTGCATTTGTACGATGAACTCTCACGTCTCAGTGGCCATAAAACTTTAAAACATCGGTCAAACTGGTGACGCCCCTGTCTGCTGAGAGACATGAAAGTTCATAAAATGAACCACTTCTTCGTCCCATGATAATGGATTGAACATACTTTAGAACTTTTTTCAAATTGTGCCAATTTATTACATATTAGCAGTATTCAGAAGGCGATATGGAAAATTACCTCTGTTGTTCGAATATGCTAAATAATAATCCCAGGGACATCCAGATATGGTGTCGCCCAAATACCGCGTGGGCAGATACAGGATAAGTCACTTTGAAGACATCAACATCCATATGTTCCTCGTGTTAAAGGGAAATGCAGGGTTTTCCATATTATCCTTTCCTCCAAGCTTTCCAGATAAACATGATTTTTATTATCTAAATCAAAGAGATTTTGGGATTTAAATAATATCTGTTTTTCATGGATCTCACTTTTTGTGACTTTTGAATCGATCTATCGTAAATGTTTACTAGTCGAATTGATTTAGAAATTAACAACCGATGGTCGAACTGGATTGGAAAAAAACCCCTGATGACCAATGCCTGATGGTGAAATTCTCTCTGGTTTGAAATATCAAAATGGAAAAATAAGTTTTGATCCAAAGTAATCTAAATTCCATTGACTGTAACCATTCAACGAAGTAGATGAAACATATTAGGACCAATCACCTTGACGCTAACATGAGTAGTTGCAATTTCCTCCAGTATTAATATTACATGGTTCCTTATGATTTTTGAGAGGCAAATTTATAAAAAAAAAAAATTAAAAAAAAACAGGAACCTTAAAAGAAAAATCCTATATATTCCTATGTAAAAACTCTGAACTCTTATTGTAATTTATAGATACTCTTCATCTGAAGAAGCATACTTATTTAACGCTCAAATAGTAATTGAAATTGTATCTAGAACCTGTTTTTTATATTACTGAATGGGCAATATTTAGCCATAGATACCGCATGTAAAGTTTCATTGCTAAAGATGATATTGTACTTGAATAGTCATACCGAAACTATTTCTTTCCTTATGTGGGATTCACATCAAAACCATTTCGAATTTTCTCCATTCGTAGAAAATTTTCACAATCTTCAATGGTAATTGGGATATTTTCTGGAAATAGTTTGTTTTACGGCCCCTTGAGAATTTTTCACAAGGATGACACCGACTGTAAAGTGAAGTGCCACAAATCTATGCCTGTATAAGGTTTCGGGGACGTAACCACAGCGAGTTCTTTATCGTGATAACGCCCCTTCGCGACAGGAAACCTCGGTTCGAAACACTAGTGACTCTCATTTCAAAGTACCTTGTGTTTTGAATAAGGGTAAGTCTTATACGTCTTAGGTTTAACGCGGCCAATTTATGAGTGGGGCTTGAATCCCCTGACACCTCAACCACAAAACGAACGCATTCTGAGCTATTGTGACTGGTACTAAAACCTGGTGAAATTGAGTGTTTGACTAAAAATACATTAAAGTAACCTTTCATTGAGATATTATATAGAAGGGTGTTGCAGACAGACAGACAGACATTCCCCACTATCGTTAAACTGGGAGACGAAATGTTTATTTCGGAGTGGTTTAGCATTGTTACCTATATCAGAAAATGCATACATTTCTCATTGATTATTTGTTCCAAAAATAAGAGCAACTCCGCTTTGTTCGTAATGCAATTCAGGTGCAGAAACTTTTTTTTTACTAAGTCTGTTGATAAAAAAAAATATTTGGCTTTGTGTTGAAGATTGGTTCTGTTATTGCCAGGAAAAGACAACATTGGATTGAGTCTTATTCTATCTATCGTCAACTTTCCATATTTATGTAGCAATATTTCATTATCAGCTGCACATGGTGTTTATATCTCTCAACTGATTCGATACGCAAGAGCTTGTTCTGCGTATGGTCAGTTTTCAAATCGAAACAAGCTACTGACAAACAAGTTGATGGAACAGGGGTTTCAACAGTCTCGATTAAAGTCGGTATTTCGCAAATTCTATGGTTGTTATAACGATCTAATTTGCCAATACAACCTATCATTGGGTCAAATGTTTCATACCGATTGTTAGATCATTCTTGGCACACTGATTTTGACTACGGATAAGTCCGTTTACCTGATCAGGATATAGGGCTCACGGTGGGTGTGACCGGTCGACAGGGGATGCTTACTCCTAGTCACCTGATCCTACCTTTGGTGTGTCCAGGGGTCCGTGTTTGCACAACTATCTGTTTTGTATTGCTTGTTGGAGTTATGAGATTGATCACCGTTCGTTATCTTCACCTTTCATCTACCAAAGTTCCAGACAAAATACACCAATTCAATTCAGTGTCATAAAACAAAATTTACATCATTACTACACTTTTGAGAAAAAGGTGTGGTGTATCAATTGAATATAAACAAAATTAGTTTCTATTCATTTATCATTTCAATATATCCATGTGAATATGAAATAGAAGACACAGCAGAATCCTCCACATTTCCTTCATATTTGGATATTTATTGAACATAGGCGTTGACAAACTGAGTGACTTCAGCCTCTCCATCGAGAGCACGTTCTGTGTATGATCAATTTTAAAACCGAGGTAGGCTACTAACAAATAAGTTGATGTAACAGGTGTTCCAATAGTCTCGTCAGCATTTCGCACAGTCTATGGTCATTGATATAATCTTATTTTCGAATTTAACCTATCATTAGGTTGAATGCTGTCTGTCGTTTTTCATAGCGATTGCTAGACCATTCTTTACATGACTGGTCAACAGGGGATGCTTAACTCTCCTAGACACCTGATCCCTCTGTCCTCAATCTTGTATTCTTTATAGGGTTGTGAGATTCATCTCTTTTCATTATCTTTTTATTGTATGCACAATTCACAACAGGGTTTCTAGATGAGATTGAAAGGACTATGAACGACAAAAGCCATTCCGGTTCTAGAATATGAAGATTGTTCAGTCAATTTGAAATTCAGTAATTTCCATGCTGAAATAGTCAGAAAACTTATTTCTATTTTGAAATATGACGTCACACAAAATTGGTGGTGATTTTCTTTTTACAATTTCTGTGAAAATTGTTTAAAGTATTGATTTCTGGAGACAGTTTTATGCCTAGATTTCATAGGCACTGTGAGAAAACATCATATTCACATATCTACAACATCAACATATGAAATAACCTATATTAATTTGATTGCAACTCACGCATGGCTCTCATACTTTCTGTTGCGAAAGAGCGAAGAAAGTACAAATTGTTGGCGTTTTGAATAAAAATGGAGGAAAATCCACATATTTCCAAGTAAATGTGTGGGCTTTTTGGTATCTGAAAAATTACTATTATATAACCGGTCTTATATTACTGTGAGAAAAGTTTTCACAGGTTGGAACAACGTAAATACACAAATGTAATATGGATTATTGTGATTAACAAATTGCAGAAACATCACGCTTCAGAAAACTCGGGAATTTTTTGCCCTTTGATCAATAACATTGAGTTTCATTAGACCGATATATATATATATATATTTAAAAACCCACCAATTTTGTTTGTATTAATTTTTTTCCGACCCGACTGAAAAAAACCCAACTTTTTATTTTGTTTTCCTTGTGCAAGTTGACTAGAATCTTGGAAATTACATGCACACTGCAATTTGAAAACTTTGTATGGAGTTTTAGTTTCAACAACATGGGCAGACCTACCATAGGTAAAAATTGAGAGTCTTAAAAGCGAAACAAAACAAAAGTTTAAAACCGAAATCTGCAATAGATTGTACGAAAAATCTTAAATTCGTGTGAGTTTTGCAAATAACAGATTGAATATATAAATCAAGAAAGAAGGATGAAGTTGCCAGATGTTTGAACTCATTGGTTATTTTAATTTCAGAAAGATGCAGGTATCTGACTGGTATGTTATATAATGAAAGACAGCTTTTTTTTTATACGCCAGGGGCTTCCTTACCGAAAGAATTTCATTTCACAATATGAGTCTTAATCTGAGTTTTTCAGATATATCATATACATAGCCATGACAAATAGGTCTATCATATACTTGTGTTGGTTAACACGGAATGTGAAATATTAAATCTCTGTCGACTAGTATAGAAACCTACACATAATCCTAAGGATGACTGTTATAACAGAGAAATCCATTCTACCAGATTCAAAGTTCAATGGTATACTTTTGGTTATTTGCGATAGTCTTTATAGACACCGTCTTCTACCTGCAGCCCACTGGATACAGCTGTTTCATATATTCAGCTTGGATAGTCATAAAAGTATTATTTAACTCGGGAATACGATTTTAGCACAAAGGGGTCTTGTCATGAAATATTTAACTGAAACTGATTAAATTACAATATGCTATTGATTTTGTATTGCCAACAATAATTGAATATTTGTTTGATGTTGAAGGGTTTCCTCTTCAAGAGCTTTTATAGAAATGACCCGTTCAACTTTTCACATTGGGGTTTACCTAGAAATGTCCACCAATCATTTAAACAAAAGACTGGTTACAATATCAAAAGTACATAAATTTTTCAGATGATCGTGTTGGAGATGTTTGTCCTCGCACTGTCCGTTCTGTGAGAGAAAGAGATTCCGACCCTTGGTCAGTTCTTTCTCTCACAGAATGAACAATTGGGAAACTTTTCTTCTTTACTTTAACTCTAATAATTCTACTGCCATTCCAATTCTTGCCGCATTTTTCAAATCTAAAACTTTATATTATGTATTTTAAAAAGTAATTCCACCCGCCTGTGATGTCATCAGATTTTGCAAAATCAATTATTTATTTATATTTATGCATGATAGGAACATATAGTTGGTTGGAGTATTTTCCGAGAGTTATTGTAAAAAATCTTGTTAAAAATAAACTATTTCAAAAGTCTAAGTTATAGATGAATAATCAATGATACGTTTCAAAATATTGAATCCAAGGGCAATAACTCTGTTTCCATTGAAACGCTCTACCACTGAGCTACCACGACCGCTAGATAGCTGGCCGGACTACCGTGTTGTGGATACAAAAGAGACCGTGATCAGAACGCCACGAAGTTAGGCAGATTCATTTTGATCTTTATTTTTAGTTGATGTTTTTTTTTTTACATCGATTAGTCGAGTTTAACTTTTTATGACCGAGCGATAATTAACTAATCGAGTACTCGTTGCCATCACTATAGTTGTCAGTGTAAATCAAAAACATGCAGTCTTAGTATTAATCCAGAAAATGCTGCTAAGCTTACGAATTAGACGAGATTGCTTGAAGTTTGTTTTGAGAGTATTTTCTGCAAGTTCAAGCAGTATCAACGAAGATGTAGCTATTTACAAAGATTACGTAAACGAAGAAAGCGGTTTATATACATGTATACAGTGAAATTTAGCACTAGGATTACATTGTATGTTTCCTATAAGCTCCCCACAACAGATCCAGCACTTGTTAGCACTAATGTCAAGGAGTCTAATCACGATATGAGTTTTTCACTTTATTTTCCACACACGGAACACTTGACATTGCTATCATGTTAATCTCTCTTTTTTCCCTATATATGTGAATCCAAAGTAAAATTGCAACAAGGTGCATCATTACCCTAAGTCTAAGAAGGGATACCCCGGGATGGTGGTGATAGTGTGTCTAGGTTCCGTAGTTCTGTTGCATTACAGACTCTGGAACAATGATCATTAATCTAAATTCGAATGTACAGCATTAAAATATCATTATGTACGGGAAAGGACAACAAACAACAAATCAGCCATGCAGAATCGAATATGTTCTGCATTTTATGGCGATACTTTATATGGTAAGTTTGGTTAGTTTTTGTTTGGTGTTTTACGATCCATTCGAGAATCACTCACTCATAGTGAGACGTCACCAGCTGTAGGTCACGTGACAAATTTTGACCTACATATGGTGCTCAAGCTTGTGGCAGTGAAGATCTCTGCCCAGTTAATTGCCAACACCTACTGTAGCAAGGAACTTGTTGAAGTTGTTAGGTCTCATTAAAAAGACCCGGGACTTTCACTTCTAATATCGTGCACATGCTCTTGGCGAAGGAACATTCCAAACGCCTAAGTTTGGTTCGTCCGCCGGGGATCGAATCCAGAATTTCACGATTGTGAAGTGAATTACTGTATCAGGACTTGACTCCAATAACAATTAAGTATGTTTCTTAATTACCCGCAACAGGAAAAGTTTATCTAATTGCCTTATTAAAGCGCTGTAGTCAGGAACCTCGACAATAAGATTTTCATATTCAGAGGCGGGCTTTAGATACAAAGGAATTCTTGAAATCTTTCCTTTAACGTTTAGACAGTTCCCTATGTATTTAGAAAAAAGTTAACCACGTATAGTTCTTACCCGAGGAAAACGATTTTACAAACATGTTTGGTCCCTGAATCAAGATTTTGGAAGTAGTAATTTTTTTAATTGATAGAATTAGTTATAGCAAGTAATCCTTGCGACAAAATATATCCTACGGTACAAGTTTAGGAGTGGAAGTAACAGGGAAATGTACTTTCATTAGCTGAATATACAACAAACAAACAAAAAATGATTAATTTTTCAGTTGATTTTGCGAAACACGAATACACTCGGTGATAGCACTGTTTATTATAGCAAATCTATAGTACATCAAACCACAAATTTTGAATATCACACCTCAAAGATTATTACTAAAATTAAAGTATATCAAAGGTTAAGCTCACTAAGTCGCCAAACGTGTTACCGTTTGAAAGGCTTTCTCACAGTATTCGTTCAACGATAATCAAACTCTACCCACTGATTGAACGTGCATTATACACATCAGAAGATGTGCAACTCAGTTCGGACATATTTGGGTGATTATTAAAATGGGGGAAGAATTGTGTGATGATGTTAATCGGTGATGCAGATCCAAGACCCGATAATGGCCATTTTAATTTCTGCCTGTTGAAATCAACCTAATAGCACAAGTTAGTTCGGATCCTTGCACTTATTATAGCAGGTCATATTAACCACTTCATGCTCTATAAAACCCGATAGAGCATAACAGGTAGTTAAATCGTCCATCTGCGCAACGGCTCCATTGGCAATTACGGTAAACGCTCATTTCCTTTCTACTTAAAGAACAGAAAAATAAACATAGCATATTGACTTTTGTAATTCATTTACACTACAGATGAAATTTAAAAAGTTGGTTTTGTATTTGATTAAGTAAAAAAATAATTTTAAGAGGATGACCATTGTCATAAACATGGACGTTGTCTTTCATCACATACCCGTGCGAACGAGATCTCGCTTTTATATCATGGAATTTTTACTTCGTTCTTATATTTGCGCTCGTTCAGGATTAGCCATCTGTGGGATACTATATAGTTCATTAACAAAGCAGTATAATTAAGTTTACATGTAAATATATCCAGCATCGTTTCGTATGGTATTGATTTAACATTATGAATTAAAAACCTATACCAATTTCAATTTTAACTACATGGATTTACTTCTTTCAAATTTAATAAATTTAGTATAACTACTTAATGACGCTTCTAATACTTACGGGGTAATTGTAATTCAACATCATTCGCTTTTTTGACATGTTTTTCTTCAAATACTTACTTGCAAGAATGGAACAACCTTGCACATGGTTTCTCCAAGATACCAAGTTTCTGTGACATCGGCCATCATTGTGGAGGGAAGGCACACGAGGATGACAAGGAAATCAGCAACGGCGAGGTTAAAGATAAACATGTTGACAAAAGTCTGCATATGATGACACGTATAAATAACATAACAGACCAATGTGTTTCCAATTAATCCACTACAGAAGAGAATTATATACAGACCAATGTAAATCCACTCCACAAAATTTGGGAAAATGTATACGTTCTCTATGTATCGCTTGCACATTTCGCCCGTAACACAGCCGGGTAAATCTAGGCAACTGTTCAAACATTTTATATCACTTAATAAAGTCGTGTTCTCCATTGTTTTTGCAACAATTGAATATTTTCTACATTTACTAAGATTTAACACTTTTAGCACATCTATTGGTCTTGGTGAAGTGCTGCGATTTAATTATAGGGACTTCACTGTTGCAAAGCTTTAGCGCTGAATGACTTCGTTCAGGAAAGATCCATTCATTATATATTCCCGATTGATTTATTCCACAATAATTTTCTAAGGGGACTGCGCTTTGCATACATCCGGCTTTTCACTACACTTATCCGGTAACTGCTGGAATTTCGTTTGGCAATCCGAGACAAAAATCAAACAACTTATAAACTAATGGGAGTATCGTTGCTCTGTATAAAAAGCTATTATATGCAAAGCTCACTTCCCTTTTTCTTTTAATATACTTAGTCTGTACATAAGCTACATTTGAAAATCAAGAAATCCTATCAAGTTTGCAGTGGTATTAAGATAACAAAGGACGAGATAACGGAATAGACGATATCTACTTTATCAAGGAATTAATTACAACAAAGCCAATTCAGCGGAGAGGATAACATATGATATACTTCGGAAATCCAAAGAAACATAGGAATATGTCTGTTCTTATCTAAAGTGTTATGGTGATAATACAGATACAAGATATACCTTTAAAAATACTTTTAAAAAATGTGTACGTCTGTGGTATGATAAGCAATATAATCAAAAATTTTAGATTTAAAGTGGCATGCGTTAGATACATATCAATCGGTTCGACTATACGAACACAGAAGAATACATCACACTTTCAGTTCATCTAACAGAAATCTTACGGAAATTCTTTTGATATTATTGATAATATCGAAATGTGTCATTTTTTGTCTTCTTTTTCTGCTTTAATTTATTATGGAACTCACACTGCGTTATATGAAAGAGTGGCGTATTCGATTCTATACTTGTAATGAGCACATGTTATTTTCCTTGTAAAAACAAGCGGAGCTTCCTCTCGAACACGGCATCATCCATTCTGACCTGTGACAAACCAGTGAATTACTCATTTTTCAAGGCCCACAGGTCTTATGGATCACTTGAGTATTAGTTAAAAGGGGCTCGAACTCACAACCTCCCGACTGCGAAGCTGAGCTACCGCGATCGGTCACTAGCTATGATTGATTGATTGAATATTGTTTAATGTCCCTCTCGAGAATTTTTCACCCATATGGAGACGTCATCATTGCGAAGGGCTGCAAAATTTAGGCCTATGCTTAGTCTCGTTCAACCAGACACTCGGCTGTCTCCGCAAATCTCCGACGAGCAGAGAGTCTGGTAAAGACACGCGATAATAACTGTTACCGCTAGGGAGCGCTAATTTAGTTTCGGTTTGATTATCTGACATTTAAACAGTCAATTCTGAGATTTGATGCTAATTAGTTGATCCTTCATTAGTGATACTAATGGGAAAATCATTACTGTATGTGCAATAGAAAAAAAAAGGTCTTTGTCAGCTGGAAAGTTTGCTTTCACTTTTGCCTCCTAAAGTAATTTTGATAAAACGGTTTTACCATTTCCCGTGGGTAGAACAGCAAATAAATCAATTCCTTTTTACAAAAGTTTTTATAAACACTCTAGTTGTAAATCCTTGAGTTTAAACGTCATGCGCAAATTCAATCTTCGGTGGTCGTTATTTTGGAGGTGTGTTGAATCAACCAATCAAATTAAATACCGATATTTTGGTAAGCCGTCTGACGTTACAAACGTAATCGCGTGTCTTAACTAGACTCTCTGCTCGTCGGAGATTTACGGAAAAAGCAGAGCGTGGTTGTACGAGGCTAGCCTATGCTTGGCGCTTACGGTCTTTTAGTCCGCAAGTATTTAAAATTGACCCGAGAATGCCGCCTCCAGATGTAGGAGGTGAAATTCCCAGTTTACGTAATGGCACCGGTTCTGACGTTTTCCTGGCACGGTAAATATCAAAATCATAAAAAAGCCAGAAAAAAGGAGTCAGTTATTTCGGACTAATGGCTTTTGAGGAGGGAGGGATCTTTATCGTGCCACACTTACTGTGACACGGGACCTCGGTTTTTGCGGTCTCATCCGAAGGACCGCCTCATTTGGTAGCCTCTTACGGAAAGCAAGGGATACTGAGGACCAATTTTAACCCGGATCCCCCCGGGAGTCACGAGCTATGAAATCTATAATGATTTTCTTGTTCTGCATATCTTATCTAAATTCTAATAATCAGCAGCAGTTCTTAAAACACAAATTCCCGGAAAATGTTCATACTGATGAGATGCTTTACATAATATATGCTATGTTAACACTTTATGACTATTTTGAACCCACCCTTGAGTCAAAACCCTGGGGTTGCGAGATTCACAAATTTTGATAGATCACTTTCTGCTTTTCCTAAATATGTATTTAGTTTTATAGTATCATCAAAATTAACGAATTCTTTAAAATGAAAAAGACATTTATTCACTATGACCATTTTAGATCCATCCTGGTACCAAATGCCCTACCCCTGGGATCATGAATTCATATTTTGGGAAAAGGCTACCTGCTAATTTCAAATCAGTTTATAGCACGAAAGAAGATGTTATTTAAAATGTTGGCCCCGCCCTGGGGTCAGAACCTCATGACAATTTTGGTAGAGGCTTTATTGTTCATTTAGTTTTTTCTTACAGATGTGCGGTTGTACAGAAACGTTTTAAAATTGGTCAATTTTGGCAGTTTTTAGCCCGTCCTTCTAGCCCAAGGGGTGTGGGAGTCCTGAAATTTACAATTTATGTCCCTCTTGTCACAGAAATTTAAAAAGAATTGTCAGAGTATTCATAATGAACTTAAAAATGTTCGATTGTTAACGCTCGACGGACGAAGACCAATAACAATAGGTAACCTGAGTGACTCGTGAATCTTTAGCTTAATTAAAAAATATACTTGCCTTTTGTGCAGGATTCATAAAATGAAAAGGGAAGCTATAGTAATAGTTCGACCCTACAAAGAATTAAGGAGACAGATGTGATATATGAAAATTAATACAAGAGATCTAGATATTCTTTTAACTTTCTTTTTTCTTTTTTTTAAAATTTAATTCAAAATCAACTTATTCCTGGTGTACCCCCTCCCCTATTTTCTGAACTATAACGTTCAATACAAAATCCAGAATAAATTCACAACTGATTTTAAATTTTGTTATGGAGTGAGTACTAGAAACCTTCTTCGGTGTACAGGAGATAGTTTATAGTTTTCCATGGAGGAAATCCGTGACAAAGATGGAAGAGTCATTCTAAACATGATATAATATAAGTTACTATATGGTACCTAACAATTGATCAGAACTACTGAAGTCAGTAACAAGTAGTCAGTGGTATGAATAAAGGAAATCCCATTCCAGTAACGAGTTCGGAGGTGGGGGTATCGTCTTTACCTCGTCTTTATTGCTAAATTTGATTAAAGTATCAGCACGTCTTAATGATTTCATTTCTCTTGCTTTTCCACGTAACTTTATACATTAATAAATACATACCTGCACACACGTACATCCCTCCATCGGTATACATACAAAGAGACGATCCAAAGTTCCATAACCCATTTAACAACCAAGTCTTTTTTGTTCAATTCTTACACAAAATTGATTTACTATTTAAGGTTGGTATTTAGAGATAAAATGACAAAAAGGAGGGGTGGAATTCTTGACAGTCAGTCCGTGAGAATTCAACAAAACACACCTCCAACAAAATTTTCTACCTTCTTTTTAAAGAGTTCCAATTTTGACTGATGTATAGTTTTTGACAAAATTGGAGCATGTTTTAAAGTTTCCTTACTGTAGTGTATACTTGTTTACCAACATGATGCACATGTTCCTAAAGCAATTTTTAAATCAATATTCAAAAGGCGTTCAAGGGATTAAAGAGTGTCTCTTTACGAGAAAGTTATGAAAACAAGTACTCAATAAAAACTTGATATATGTAATTTGATCAATTCAGATTGTAATGTTCCTGTTTTTAAATATTTTACATATTTACTCCCATTTCATACAGAAATATCTGAAAACAGAGAGGTTCGATTTGATTGTAGCATATGTCTCTAATTCATTTAAAGCGAGAACATTGCGCATATTAAAGTGAAGCTGTAAATTTACAAGATTGAAAGTAGATATTAACGGCAAACTAACAACTCAACTTTATGACAAACGGGGTGATTTCAGCTTCTCCATCGTCAACTTCCCATATTTATGTAGCAATATTCCATTATCACCTGCATATGGTGTTTATATCTCTCAACTGATTCGATACTCAAGAGCTTGTTCTGCGTATGGTCAGTTTTTAAATCGAGGTAAGCTACTGACAAACAAGTTGTTGGTACAGGGGTTTCAACAATCTCGTTTAAAGTAAGAATTTCGCAAATTCTACGGTCGTTATAACGATCTAGTTCGCAAATACAACCTATCATTGGGTTAAATGCTGTCTGAGGTGTTTCATACCGATTGTGAGACCGTTCTTGGCACACTGATTTTGTCTACGGATAACTCCATTTACCTAATCAAGATATAGGGCACACGGCGGGTATGACCGGTCGACAGGGTATGCTTACTCCTCCTAGGTACATGATCCCACTGCTGGTGTGCCCAGGGGTCCGTGTTTGCTCAACTCTATTTTGTATTGCTTATAGGAGATATGAGATTGATCACTGTTCGTCATCTTCACCTTTCATGTAAAACTATCATACACGTTTCTGTAGAATCATTAATGCTCGTGGTTGTTTAAATTTTCTTGATATGAACACAAACATGAATTCAAACTCTTCTCGAACAAAAGAAACTAAACTACAATATACATAAATCGCATGATAGAGAAGAGGTATTCACTAAAGAAAACCATATTTCCCCGAGTGTAATGTCTCAGGGAATGACTTTTCTTGGGTGAATAAATCTTCAGATATCCTTCACTATATTGAAACATAGCAAGACTACAACAAGAGGCCCACAGGCATTGTCGGTCACCTGAATACTAGTGAAAAAGTATCACTACTTCCATGGGCTATGAAATCTAGAAAAAAAATTCCTGTTCTGAATATCTAAGCTAAATTGTAATGTTCAGCAACAGTATAAACAAGATGTGTTCTTAAAACTTCCCTCAAAAGTGCATACACTGATGAAAGGCTTTAAATAATAGGTGTATTAACATAAAAACATCAAAAGGTATGACTAATTTGGACTCATCCTAAAGTCATAACCCTGGGTTATGAAATTCACCATTTTTTGTACATCCTTTTCTGCTATTCCCAAGTATGCATTTAGATTTTATACAGTATCAGCAAACTTACACATACATTCTATATACTAAGTTTGACCCCACCCTGGGGTCAAAACCCTTACTCTAGAGAAAAGGGTTTTTACAATTTTGGCAAAAGACTACCTGCTCTATCCATTTAGCACTATATACCAGGTTTGGCCCCGCCCTGGGATCAGAACCCCTACTCCGGGGATCATGAAATTTACAATTTATGTCCCCCTTGTTCCAAAGATGCTTCATACCAAATTTGAAAAGAATTGGAATGATAGTTATCAAGAAGTTAAAAATGTCTATTGTTCACACACTTAATAACTGACCATTTTGGCCCCACCCTGATACCAAAACCCCTACCCCTGGAATAATCAAATTTACAATTATGGTAAAGTACTACCTGTTCTTTCTAAATATCTATTTACTTTCAATTTAGTATCAATAGCATTAAAGAAGATGCAATTTAAGTGTTTTACACATAAACACTATATACCAAGTATGGCCCCGCCCTGGGATCAGAACCCCTACCCCGGGGATAATGAAATTTACAATTGTGGTAGAGGCCTTCCTGCTCTACATCACTATGCATTTAGTTTTTCTTACATTTGTGTGGTTCTTGAGAAGAAGATTTTTGAAAATTGGTCAATTTTGGGCAGTTTTTGCCCCACCTCTAGGGCCCCAGGGGTGCTAGAGTCCTGGGATTTACAAATTATGTCCCCCTTGTCCGAATGATGCTTCATACCAAATTTGAAAAGAATTGGACTGGTAGTTATTAAGAAGAGGTTAAAAATGTTCAATTGTTGACGGACGACTGACGACGGACGACGACGGAAGAAACCCAATTGGAATATGTCACCTAAAAAGCCATTGAAATTGCAAAAGAAAAAATATCCTGGATCTGCCCATGTACATGTAACTTAGCTCACCCTAACGGTAGTACCGTCAATGTATTAGAATGTATGTGCAACAATATAACATTATTTCAAAATTATGTTTCCTTTTCCCCTGAATGCTGGTTACTGAAGATGGTATGTGTATCAACCAAAAATATTGGTGATAAAAAAGTGATTATTTTGCACTTACGAGTGCGTTCGTGAAACTGACTTAAGATTCATCTTAAGAAAATCTTAACCTAAAATCTTACGATAAATCGTAAGATTTTTTGTGAAAAGGGCTACAGAAACTTAACATCCCCCCCCCCCCCCCCCGCATAAACAAATTCCTTTCGTTCCTGAAGAAGTACGAGAATTTATTTACCGGAAACGACTCGGACATAATGTGACGTCACAATAAACCAAATCTGATTAAAATCAGCTCCTCGATCTGTTCCATTTTTCTATTGTAGCGACAATTAAAAACGAGGAGCTGATTTCAATAAGATTGCGTTGATGCAGAGTTTATGGAAAATGCATGAGGCTCCCAAAGGAATGGAATATGATGATAAAATATTATGTTTGAGAGAAATATTATAGGGTTATTGAACTTATTTTTATTGGTGAATATTGGTCAAGTTGCTTTAAAAAATTGGAAACTTGTGAGTCAAACTTGTGAGTCCATTGATTTATGTTGATGATTTATTAATTTTCTCCTCAGGTTAGAAACTGCAGCATTATCGGTTTTGGTAGTTACAGTTACGCGCGTTTTCAACGGTCATACATGTTTCGATTAATGTTTCAAATTGTGAATAATGATATGTCCTGGTTTGAATCATGGTTGAAATATTTATATTACAAGAATCCATTGATACTTAAAACATAAAATATCGAAACTAACAAAACGATAGTTGATTCGATCTTCTTAAATGATAGCGTGCAATAACTCGTACTCGAAACGTTTCGGTGCGGATCCTATTATTTCAGAAAAAAGTTGGTGTTCAGTAATGACCCAGATATAGCACGCTAATATTCTCTAGAATTTAAGAATATTGTGCCACTGAATTATTAGTTATATACATATAATTCCAATGTTATTTATTACAATTGTTTTGATTGGACAAAAATAAAACTGAACAAGAGTTTAAACATCAATAAATCCGAAAACGCGATGTATTGATACACGCCGGAAAACAAATAACATAGTGCGGGGAAACTATTCAAATTTTTGCAATTGTAAATAAAGTGAATGAATTGAAATTATAAGAATCAAACATTCTTTTTGAAGAATTTATCGATGTGTAAACTCCGGACATTTTACTCACAAACTTAACATAAAAGTGCTTCGCACTTTTATTCAGTTTGTGAGTAAAATGTCCGGAGTTTACACATCGATAAATTCTTCAAAAAGAATGTTTAATCCTATAATAATAATAGGAAAAATCACAACATGCGTCAAATTGATGCGCGTACAGTTCGCCGTAGATTTAGAAAAACAGTAGTTTGAGCGATTGAAATAGATGCGATATGCAGTGCGTTACAGCAACATTTTGAATGAAATTGATTGATTACAAGAAACAAACGATAATCGGCAGCATGACAGGTATACCGTGTAGCTATCGCAGAAATTGAATTAATTTATACCATTTTGAAATTTGTTCGTGACTTGTTTCAGATACAATACATATACATGTATAACATGTAATTGTTATATATGTGTCTGCTTGCTTATATATGACAAAATCTAGCTGAAAAGAAATTCAGATGAATTTTGTGCTTTTTTACATCTATCTGATATATGTATGACATTCATTATGTTAAAACATATAGTGCATTTTGTTGAGGGTGACATTGAATATTTTCACTTCTCGAAGACCATTGTCAACCGAGGCGCCTTGGTTGACAATGATTTCTAGATTTTCAATGTTTCCCTCAATCGCATGCACAATCTATATAATATATCAGCTCTTCAACCACGAAATCAAGTTCTACCACACGTGCTCATTTTTCTTATGCCATGCAAAAGTAACCTTGCAGAAATAAATGATTTTACAATATAACCAAGGGCGTAGCTAAGGAGAACACGTACCGTTGACCATGGGCGTTCTAACCACTTGCGCATGCGTCAGTTACCAATGAGTTATAGTGAATTTTGCATATACCCCAACAGATTTGCATGTACCAATGAATCTTATGCTGAAAAAATATATTTTATGCAATTAAATCATTTGCAGTGGAATTTACTACTTGAGAAAATATAAAGAGCAAACTCGTTCTGAATATAGTTTTCCTCTGAAAGAGAGACAACTCAATCACAGTATTTCTCCCAAAATATATTTATGTTATCATTCCCTAATGCATTTCTGTTCGGCTTTGAAGTATCCTTTATAATTAATTTGATCAGTCCACCATGGTCTGTTGTGGAAGGGAATACGTTCTATTCGAGAATCTTTCACTCATATAGGGAAACCATTTAGTGAAGTGCCACAAATGTTGACCTTTATGCATAGCTCTTGCATGGGCTCTTAGCAGTGCAGCCCAAAAGTTACTCACCAACTAAATAGAAACGAAATCGGGATCATATATATTTTGGTTGAAAAGTTCAAATATTATGACCGCGTACATGCAAGAAAACCTTCAAGTTCGTATCAAAACAAAGACCTGTAAAAGTATTACGAGGTGTAAAATCATTGATTACTCCAAGTGAAAAAATGAAATGATTTCAGTGTTCACCTGGGCATCATACACAAAAACCTTGCATGTATATCAACAGTGTTGTGTGTTGGTGGTGCAGCAAGTGCCCCTTCATAACCACGCAAACGACGGTACATTGAAATCACCATGTTCGTCCGTCCGTTTGTAAATATTTCTGTCTGGAGATTTTCTGTGATACTATTGATTTATTTTTGCCCAAATGTCATGGAAACATGTAACCTATGGACATTATTATCAACTTGATTCGTTAAAGTTTGATAAATATTCGTGTAATTAGTGGTTCAGTGGTTAAAGCGTTCGCTTCGTGATCGGAAGGTTGTTGGTTCCAGCCCCGCCCACGCCTTAGGTTTCTAAAACCTAACAGGTAAAAATAAACAGCCATTACACCTTCACCAAACGCATTTAGAAATGAGAGTCGCGGGCCCTTCGGACGAGTCCTCGCCCAAGGTGCTGTGTCGGACAAGTGTTAATACGATAAAGAACCCTCATGGCCTCGACCCTGTACGCCATGCATAGGTCAAAATATGGAACACTTTACCTACAGATGTTGACCACTCGATATGAGTGAACAATTTTTAAAGGAATGTAAAATGAATAAACAAGTAAGGAAGAGAAGTGAGGAGAATTTCTGTTATTACATATTACATGAAACGATTTCTATGTGCTTTAAACACAGTGCAGGTTGAAACTTCACAAGAAGAAATTCCATTAACTTAATGATAACCCAAATTGCTTTTCAGATCAATAAGTCAAGGTCATTGGATCATATGGTTTCGAGAGAAAATATATTCGATAAAGTTTTCACAATTAAACTTGAAAGTGAAGAGTCATCATACCTTAACGATTATCCCAATTGTTTTCAAGATCAATATCATTTGGATAGCATAACAACAAGTAAGATATGGAAGGATGCTGAATCATTTCAAATGTACAACGACATACATGTATGTTGGTATATCCCAGTGAACTCGAAATAAAAGAACCACGGTCTTCCACATCTGCTTCGTATTTGGATTTTTGGACAAACGGGATGAATTCAGCTTCTCCATCGTCAACTTCCCATTTTTATGTAGCAATTTTTCATTATCACCTGCATATAGTGTTTATGTCTCTCAACTGATTCGATAAGCAATAACATGTTCTGCATATGGTCAATAAATGAAGTTACAGTCTCGTTTACAGTCGACATATCGCATATTTTACAGTGGTCAAATGATCTAATTTGCAAACACCTGCCACTAGGTTGAACTCTGTCTGACGTCTACCATACCAATATTGTTAGACCGTTCTTTACATACTGATTTTTACTAAGGATTACTCTGTTTACTTGATTAGTATACCGTTATAGATCTCAGGGTATGCGTATTCCTCCTAGACACCTGACTTTTAAGGTGTCCATGTTTACTATTAATTTTGCATTCATTACATGGTCATTGTTCGTTATTTTCACGTTTTCATTAACATTGAAAACCTACAAACTGAGTCCATCAAAAAGTTATATATGTCTTGCATAACTACCCTGGGGTACTGGACATTTTTGTCAGATTTCAGTCATTTGAAGAGTAGGATAGACAGTAGACACAAACATAGCATTTCTCAGTAACAACGACCTTAACGACCACTCCGTCTTACAGAATTACACTTGGTATTAAAAATCTCTGCGTAATTTCACGCCATTGTGAAATACATTGTTAGACATTGTGCATACATAAAACTACATGTGTCACAAGGGAAAAGTTTGTTTTTCACTATGCAAAATCCCAATATTGGATTTTATCTTAAAACTAATTACTCTTGGCTCTGAACATTTCGTTGAAGTTTCATTCAATCCGATTTAAAATAGATGAAACTTCAAGTTGTGCTACAGAAAATCCCAAAAGTGGATTTCATTCACAAAAAATAATAACAATAAAAAACATGCACTGCACAACTGCATCTGAAATTAATGTATCCCGCAGAGGAAGGAGAAACTTCACTGATCACAGCTTGATTGCCCTAGCACACCCTAATCTACAAAGGATTTCCAGACTTTGAGGACATACGATAAAATTTGTGAAAAGCAAACCATATCAGGTTTTCCTCCATTTTCTCGGATAAATGAGTGCCAAATTCAACAACATTTCGGAAAATATAGATAAATCAAAAGTTCACACAAACCTTTATCTACGCACTATGTTCACATAATCATATCGACAAAAAACGTTTTCAACAAGTAAAAAAAATAAAAAATAGTTTCATGTCCCATACATTGTATTTCAATATGATAATCTTGCATGTTTGCATCTTCCATGCATATACATAATGAACTACTAGTATTTGTTTAACTCATTAAAATTAACGTTTGCGATAAATGTGTGCATCTCTACGAGTATTAGGGGCCTCCGTGGCCGAGTTGTTAGAGCATCGCGCTCAAAATCACACGGCCTCTCACCTTTGTCGGCGCGGGTTCGAATCCCTCTCGCGCCGGTAAGTGAGAAAGTTTCCCATTTTACTTTCAGAAGGTCGGTGGATACATTGTATCTGGGTTCTCTTCCACCAATCAAAACTGGGCGCCACCAGATAACTGAAAAATTGTTGAGTGGGGAGGAAAACATCAATCAATCAATCTACGTGTATTAATAAAATATTCTCTTGTCTCAAACATTATTGAAAAAAAGACCTATAAAAATGGGCACGATGTAAACTATTTTAGAACAAATTAAGCACGACTCGAATGCAGCGTTCATCTGCAAGATGTATAATGTTTACATGCACCAGAGTACCAGAGTAGAATTTCTATGCTTGACAAGCAAGTATATCTAATGGACGTTAAACTATACAATCAAACAAAACATTAGGATGAGAGAGAAAAAATAGAGAGAGTGTGATGATTAGTGGTTAATATCTAAAAAAGAAAAGAAAATAATACCCGGTTTTATTATCATTTATGCATGTAATTCCATTATCGAAAACAAAGACCGATCGCGGTAGCTCAGTGGTAGAGCGTTCACTTCGTGATCGGGAGGTTGTGAGTTCGAGCCCTGCTCGTACCGTACCATGGCCGCGTCAATCCTAAGATGTAAACATAAGTAGTGATTGCTTGGCATTTAGAAGTAAGAATCACATGTCTTTTGGATATGACCCTTATTACGGAGGTCTCGTGTCGCGGCAGGCGGTGGCACGTGATGAGCCTTTAAAAATTTGTGGTACTTCACCTAGAACTAGTGACGTCTCAGTATGAGTGAATAATTCTAGAAGGGACGTAAACATACATAAAAAAAAAAATCGTTGGATAATCATAACCCCATGTCAGCTTTAAAAACGGAAGCGCGTAGGCGCTGGCCCCACTGCTACGTCATTGAGGATATTTGATTTACCTGTATGTTAGACGTGCATCAGAAGCAAGACATTCGCGCCGATGCGAATCTTACAAAAAGAAAATACTAATATAAATTGATATTTTTTTTCCATATTTGACTGAAACAATCTTTGAAGTTATCTTCATCTTCCGATCTACAAAGTTTGTGCGTGCTATAAATCTGCAACCCAATGACTGCAGCATCTTTGATCATGCTCTTTCCCTTGTCCGTTATTTCCAAGTGATCCACCCACACTCCCAAGACACTAATATAGAAGTAGGAATTTTGAGCAAGGTAAACGTTTTTAAAATAAGAATTGAAAGCACTAAACATTTAAAAGAAAATTTCAAAGAGAAGAAAACCCAAATACATGTATTTTCGTCTTCAGATTTGTTAACCCACTGACCGCGGCATCTTTGAACTTGTTATTTCCCTCGACTGCTATATCCATGTGACCTCTAATAGATAGTCTATCTTCTTCTTATCTGCATATCTTGTTCGTGCATGAATCTTTTCATGATGTAGTTCACAGATTGCTGTTGGAAGATAACTTCAAAGACGACAAATGTAGACAAAATGATGTGCATAAAACTGAGCGAGCGTTGCAATGGGCATGAAAAGATTCTGGACCATTTGTGATTATCTTAATAAAGACGGATTCTCTGCCCATCATTATGGTGAAAAAGTTAAGTAACTTGAAACAAGATAGTCAGAAAATCTCGTTCACCTACTGTTTAATACAATGTTCTGTACATATGAATCCTTAGAGAAACAGTCGACGTTTCAAAGCTCGACATCATGTATAGATATAGATGCAAGAAACAAGCGCTGAAACGGTCATATTTCTGTCAGATACTCTGTCCATATATACCCCAGATGCATTTGTCATATCCGACTGATTTTCAAGCTTTATTTGAGCAGTGTACATTTCTGATAGTAACGTATCAGTACGGAAGCATATTAGGGCCACAGCAGTATCATTTTTTTTAATAGTTTGTTACAACAAATTAATAATTTGTTAAAACAAATTATCCATATGTTATTACAGATTATCAATTTGTTATTTCAAATGACTTAATTGCTATTTCAAATCATTAATTTAATAAGAGGCTCACAGACCTTATCGGTAACCTGAGCACTGGTGAAAAGTATCACTACCGCAATGTGCTATGAAATCGATACCTGGTTTCCTGGTTGCATATCTAAGCGAAATTTTATTTATATTATATTTAATATATATTATAGTATGAAATAAATATGTAGATTCCTCTTACTATGGGTCGTAAACTTCACCCTAGTTTACATTGATTCTGTTTCAATCTTTCTTTCCCGTTGTATCTCTTTAGTTTCAACACTAATCCGTAGGATATCGGTAAATGTACGAACTTTCACATATATTCATTCCAAATGAGGCAAACCTTTTTTCCACACCGAACTCGTTCGCGTTAAAATTTGATGTGATACATAAATACATACATGTATTATACCAGGTTTAGAACTAAATTACGAATAAAAGGAAGTTCTATTTAAGAGGGCTATATTTAGGAAATATTGTTGAATTTTTTTTTATCTTTTACAGTGTTGTTTTCGGGGGGGGGGGGGGGGGGGGGGGTGGGGGGCTTTTATTCATTGGATATAAAATTTGAAAATTCAAGTTTTTTTCAGTATGATTTTTTTTCTTTATCAATATTTTTCATGGTAAGTTAATGATTTTAAAATACATATGCATAAGTATGAAATATATGTAATGGTGGATTCTGTGGATGACATCCCGCTCTCTCTGTAATTTCTGCTTCCCTTGTACATGATATACCTTTTATTTTGCGAAATGCTGACCTCCTCAAAACATTGCATACAATATTTTCCTTTCCGTCTTCCGTTTTGTTTTCCGTTCCGCGTTTTAGCAACATCCGAAAAGCCTGGAAACTGGATCACATTTTAATTCGTGTTAGAATCAGGCCCGTGAACAGAGTACAGCATCATATATAGAAAAACGAAAGTAGAAGGTATGACGTATGCAATTTGTGTGTGTTTGAGTGCACAGAGTTTCCGGTCGGATCAGTTCACGGGCTTATAGCCTTTCCCAAAAATTTAGGCCTATGCTCGGCGCTTACGGCCGTTGAGCAGGGGGTCTTTATAGTGCCACACCTGCTGTGACACGGGACCTTTGTTTTTGCGGACTCATCCCAATGACCCCAACATATAGTCGCCTCTTACGACAAGTAAGGGGAATTGAGGACCCATTCTAACCGAGATCCCCACAAGCAAGGAATATTGAGGACCTATTCTAACCCGGATCCCCACGGGAATTGTAATGAAGACATTTCAGTTATAGGATGTCTAACGACGACAATTATATATTCTGAAACAAATCAATTATTATAACAAGAGGACTGCAAAGTTGCGACTCGGCATATCATGAAACCTGATGCAATTTATATTGGCGTTAAACACGCAATCATTCTCTCTCTCCCACTATCGCGTTACTGTCTCCCATGCCACTCTGTTGCGGGGGATAGTAATTGGTACATGTAACACAATCGAGCAGGAAAACTTCGAATCAAATAAAGACGCAAGTTATGCTGATTTACGAACGGGTGTAGATGATTTAATGAATAAATGCTTAGTTTGGTCCTATAATGGGGATATACAAATAGACATTGACTAATATGCATAATTGGCGACATCATGCTTCCATTATTTATGTATCGTCCATTATATCAAAATTTAAACATTTATTCCTCATATTTTTATTTTGTGATAAAACTTTATTTTCATACAAGTAAAGGGGAAAGGTTACGTTGCGTTCGTCAAGAAAGGAGAGAATTGAAAACGGCAAAAGTTTATTTCAGAAAACAGCAAATGTTTATTACAAAAAAACAACAACAAAGGTTTATTACAAAAAACAGCAAAGGTTTATTACAGAAAACAGTAAAAGTTTATTACAAAAAAAAACAACAAAGGTTTATTACAAAAAACAGCAAAGGTTTATTACAGAAAACAGTAAAGGTTTATTACAAAAAAACAACAAAGGTTTATTACAAAAAACAACAAAGGTTTATTACAGAAAACAGCAAATGTTTATTACAAAAAAACAACAAAGGTTTATTACAAAAAACAGCAAAGGTTTATTACAGAAAATACCAAATGTTTATTACGTAAAACGGCAAAGGCTTATTACAGAAAACAGCAAAGGTTTATTACAGAAAACAGTAAAGGTTTATTACAGAAAATATCAAATGTTTAATACAGAAAACAGCAAAGGTTTATTACAGAAAACAGCAAAGGTTTATTACAGAAAACAGCAAAGGTTTATTGCAAAAAAAACAACAAAGGTTTATTACAAAAAAACAACAAATGTTTATTACAAAAAAGCAACAACAAATGTTTATTACAACAAAAAAAAAAAACAACAAAGGTTTATTACAGAAAACAGCAAATGTTTATTAAAAAAACACAACAAAGGTTTATTACAAAAAACAGCAAAGGTTTATTACAAAAAACAACAACAAAGGTTTATTACAAAAAACAGCAAAGGTTTATTACAGAAAACAGCAACGGTTTAATACAGAAAATACCAAATGTTTATTACGTAAAACGGCAAAGGTTTATTACAGAAAACAGCAAATTTTTATTACAAAAAAACCCCAAAGGTTTATTACAGAAAACAGCAAATGTTTATTACAAAAAACCCAACAAAGGTTTATTACAAAAGAAACAACAAATGTTTATTACAAAAAAAACCAAAAAACAACTAACAAATGTTCATTACAAAAACAACAACAAAGGTTTATTACAAAAAACCCAACAAAGGTTTATTACAAAAGAAACAACAAATGTTTATTACAAAAAAACCCAAAAAACAACTAACAAATGTTTATTACAAAAACAACAACAAAGGTTTATTACAAAAAACAACAAAGGTTTATTACAAAAAACAGCAAAGGTTTATATCAAAAAAACCCAAAGGTTTATTACAAAAAACAGCAAAGGTTTATTACAGAAAATACCAAATGTTTATTACGTAAAACGGCAAAGGTTTATTACAGAAAACAGCAAAGGTTTATTACAGAAAACAGCAAAGGTTTATTACAGAAAATATCAAATGTTTAATACAGAAAACAGCAAAGGTTTATTACAGAAAACAGCAAAGGCTTATTACAGAAAACAGCAAATGTTTATTACAGAAAATATCAAATGTTTAATACAGAAAACAGCAAAGGTTTATTACAGAAAATATCAAAGGTTTATTACAGAAAACAGCAAATGTTTATTACAAAAAAACAGTAAAGGTTTATTACAGAAAATATCAAATGTTTAATACAGAAAACAGCAAAGGTTTATTACAGAAAATATCAAAGGTTTATTACAGAAAACAGCAAATGTTTATTACAAAAAAAACAGCAAAGGTTTATTACAGAAAATATCAAAGGTTTATTACAGAAAATATCAAATGTTTAATACAGAAAACAGCAAAGGTTTATTACAGAAAACAGTAAAGGTTTATTACAGAAAACAACACAAAGGTTTATTACAAAAAAACAGCAAAGGTTTATTACAGAAAACAACACAAAGGTTTATTACAAAAAAACAGCAAAGGTTTATTACAGAAAATACCAAATGTTTATTACGTAAAACGGCAAAGGTTTATTACAGAAAATACCAAATGTTTATTACGTAAAACGGCAAAGGTTTATTACAGAAAACAGCAAATGTTTATTACAAAAAAAACAGCAAAGGTTTATTACAGAAAACAGCAAAGGTTTATTACAGAAAACAACAAAGGTTTATTACAGGAAACAGCAAAGGTTTATTATAGAAAACAGCCGGTGTTTATTACAGAAAACTGCATAGATTACATTGTAACGCAAAAACTAAATGGTGTTGTGATGAAATAACGTACATTGAACAATTCCCTACCATCAAGTAATTGCATGGATATTGGTGTCAATCAGTGAAGTACACGTATAGCAGTTATATAAGTCAATTAGTGTTGCAATAAAATACGGGATTAAATTAACTTCAAAGAAATCAAGCTCTAAGATACCTCTTATAAATATTTTTAAGAAAAGGAAAATAGAAGAGAATTTACATACAGCATTTATTTTGATGAAGTGGGGTGTCGTTGCGAAAATCTAGTCATGCAGTTGCCTCATTGCTACAATGGATGCTACGCCTGTAAGTGACACAAAATTCTCATCAAACTTGTCGAATATTCATGCATTGTACCAATAGTCAAACCACGGAATGACGTGTAATCTAAATTGACATCAGGGTATGTATGGCTTTTAATGTATTGTATTAGGCAGTGTCATGTAGAAATCTGGCTAAAGCTTCTCTGTTCTTCCAAAGTTGGCATTTCTACCGTAAGCCTCAAGTCTGTTGAAAAAATACAACACGTATTTTTAATTCACGCAAACATAATACTTGAATGTAACATGCGGTTTCCAGTATCGCATTTTTTTAGTATCAAGTTGCCTGTCGACACGTTCTCTTCTCCGACCTGAGGTTCTCGTATTTCTTTCTCTTAATTCCTTTTAAAACTGAAATAAACTCATTAAACCATATTTGTAGCTCTTCATTATACAAGTAATTTCTTTGGCAAAGCCCACTACACCGATTGAAAATATAAGCAAAGAAAAGTATTGTTAAACTTTTATCCAATGTAAACAAGACGTTCTTGGACCGGAACAAGTATCACCGCCTAGCGAGAAACAGGGGAACGCAACTCACTAAATGTTATCCCTCATTAGATCATTATAACGACCATTATGTATGATTTGTGAAATGCTGACTTTGAACGAGACTGATGAAACCCCTGCAACATCAATTTGTCAATGACTTGCCTCGATTTAAAAATTGATCGTACTTAGAGCATACGTGACGAATCATTTGAGAGGTATACACACTAGACCTACAGCAGGTGATATGATGTAATTTGCGACATAAATGGGAAGTTTCAACAATACAAAACTTAAGTCATCCCGATTGTCATGAAGGTATTTGCTAGTTTGCCGTTAACATCTATGCTCAAAATTATCCAAATATGAAGCAGATATATGGAAGAGTCTGCGTTGTCTTTTATTTCGAGTTCATTGAGGATCGACATATGAATGATAAAAATATGTCAGTGCTATTTTAGGTATGATATGCTTATGCAAGGTGAAGATAACGAACAGTGATCTATGGTACTATTTTGAGTATAATATCAATAGTATGTTAATGCTGTTAGATAGGTTACATGATCAATATATTTTGGTCCCAGCTGACAAATCTTTTTACAACATTGTCTTTGTAAGGCCCATTATTACAACTGTATTTCAAACGAACTTGGCATTAATTCCACATTTGATAATCCTACTTATACTCCAACTTCCTATTCAAAATATGAAGTTCTTCAAAATCAGCCTTCAGTTTTAAACACATATTTTTGTTTGCCCAACTCTCTATTTTGTAGTCCCGTGGGGATCCGGGTTAGAATAGGTCTTCAGTACCCCTTGCTTGTCGTAAGAGGCGACTAAATGGGGCGGTCCTTCGGATGAGACCGCAAAAACCGAAGTCCCGTGTCACAGCAGGTGTGGCACGATAAGATCCCTCCCTGCTCAAAGGCTGTAAGCGCCGAGCATAGGCCTAAATTTTGCAGCCCTTCACCGGAAATGGTGACGTCTCCGTGTGGGTGAAAGATTCTCAAGAGGGACGTTAAGCAATATTCAATAAATCAATCAACTCTATTTTGCATTGCTTATAGGAGTTATGAGATTGACCTCTGTTCGTTATCATCACCTTTCATTCAATAACCCAATTTATGGGACGAATGAGTTACCGTATCTATACCTACCTACCTAGTCCTTGTTGCGCCCGTGGGCACATAGGGCAAGGACTAGTTTCTTCCACTCCTCTCTGTCTTTAGCAGTCTTTTCAATTTCACCCCAGGTCATGCCAACCTCTCTCATTTCTGTTTCAGTGGTACCGTATCTATACTTCCTTTCAATCAAAGACACATTGCTGGATCCAGTGAATATTCTACCAAGCCCCTATCTTTGCTTCTCACAAAAATATTAACTGTGAATGAGAAACTTCAAACATATTGCGCCACAACATATGCCAGAAGCGGTGTAAATCAAATGTGGATTCTAAAAGAAAGAAAATCTAAAGAACTATTGGAAAATTTGAAATCACACTTTTCTCAAATCAACAACAGCAAAACGCATGACTTTTCAACGCTTTTCCTCACGATAAATTAAAGACTAGACTTTTTGGCATAGACAGTTGCTTCTTCAATAAAAATGGGAAAAGGAAAGATTCATATCCATTGATCAGTCATTCAAAAACTTACTTTATTAAACACCACTCTCATTCTACGCACAAGTACTCTGAAGTTGATATTAAAAGATGCTGGAGTTCCTCATTGACAATATCTTCGTAGTCTTTGGTGATCAGGTCTTCCAACAGTTTGTTGGAATTCCCATGGGCACAAATTGTGCTCCTTTATCAGTTGACCTGTTTTTATATTCGTACAAGGCAGAATTTATGAGAAGAGAAAATATTTTGCTGTGTCCTTCAACTCGACATTTAGATATCGACGACGTTTCATCTTTTAACAATAATAATTTTCATTCATATGTCGATTTGATATATCCCTGTGAACTCTAAATAAAAGACACCACAGTCTTTCACATCTGCTTCATACTTAGATATTTTTATTGAACATAGATGCTAACGACAAACTAACAACTAAACTTTATGATAGATAGGATGACTTCAGCTTCTCCATCGTCAACTTCCTACATTGATGAAGTAATATTTCATTACCACCTACATAGGGTGTTTATGTTTCTCAACTGATTCGATACGCAAGAGTTTGTTCTGCGTAGGATCAGTTTTTGAATCGAGGGAGGCTACTGACAAATAAGTTGATATTAAAGGGGTTTCATCTATCTCGTTTCAAGTCCACATTTCGAAAAATATGGTCGTCATAACGATCTAATTTACCAATACAACCTGTCATTGTGTCAAATGATGTCTGATGTGTTCCATACCAATTATCAGTCCGTTCTTTACTCACTGATTTTGACTACGGATTACTCTGTTAACCTGATCAAGATATAGGGGCTTTTGGCGGGTGTGACCGGTCGATAGGGGATGCTTACTCCTCTTAGGCACCTGATCCCACCTCTGGTGTGTTTAGGGTTCCGTGTTTGCCCTGCTCTTAATTTTGTATTCTTTATGGGATTTATGAGATTGATCACTGTTCGTTATCTTCACTTTTCATATATATGAATCCTTGTGATGAACATATATCATTAAAGCGACACACCCTAGTATTTGTAACATATCTGCCCCCCCCCTCCCCCATAATATCCTATTTTCTTGATGCATGATCGGAAAATTGTATTCATCATAGAAATCTGTTAGATAAAAATATTCGGTTTATCAACATTTCACTACATAAAACCAATTTTCACTGCAATGGGCGTGAAAATTTTAAATCCGCGAGTCCATAAACCCGTGGATCTGTGTGGAGCCAGTAATGTATTAGGTAAAATAGGATACACGTTTAATTACATGTAACTTCTCTAGGTTTTCATGAGTCAATATGAGTGTCGTAATATTTTATGGCGGGTTTACGGTATCTTGCTGATCTGATTCTCTACTCTTCTAAATTAAGTTATTCATGTAGCATTCATTTTTCTATGTGCATTATTGACTATCTTCACAAAATAATTCAGGACATATCAATATTAGTACTGCGGAATAGTATCAAGATTCCATTTTACGAAGTAGTTTGGTAATGCTAGTCAGTGGATGAAATTATGATCTATGCGATATAGATTTTCTAGTTTCATAATCGTAGTAAATGGAAAATGACAACAATTCTTGAGAAATAGAGTCTCGGGTATCAAAGGCTATCGCTGGACTCGGATTCCATCTTGCTGAGCAATTTCCAATCAAGCATGGCATGTGGCTGACATAAAAATGATATTTACTAGGTGCTGGATCATACTCAATGTAAGACTGTCAGAGTTACCGATCTTTGTGAAGAGATTTTATAGATAAAATATTTCATCATCAATTGAAAAAAATTCAGTTAGTCAATTTCAATGAAAGTTTTTAAAATATAGCTATATGTGTATGATATGATAAGCACCCAATGTTTGTAAAGGCTTAGAGTTCTAACAAGGATTGCTCAATTTTGTTCGGTCTTTGTACTCTCTCTCTCTCTGTCCGTGGGGATCCGGGTTAGCATAGGTCCTCAGTACCCCTTGCTTGTGGTAAGAGGCGACTAAATTGGGCGGTCCTTCAATTGTACTGTCTCCAGAAACTCATGGGATTTACAGACTTGTTTTATCATCTCAACTGTAACACCTCATATACCTGTAATAAAATTTCTCCTGTAAAACACCATACGCCTGTAATAATATATCCCCTGTAAAACATCATATACCTGTAATAATATTCCCATGTAAAACACCATACGCCTGTAATAATATATCCCCTGTAAAACATCATATACCTGTAATAATATTCCCATGTAAAACACCATACGCCTGTAATAATATATCCCCTGTAAAACATCATATACCTGTAATAATATTCCCATGTAAAACACCATACGCCTGTAATAATATATCCCCTGTAAAACATCATATACCTGTAATAATATTCCCATGTAAAACACCATACGCCTGTAATAATATATCCCCTGTAAAACACCATATACCTGTAATAATATTTCCCATGTAAAACACCATATACCTGTAATAATATTTCCCCTGTAACACGTCACATACATGTAATAATATTTCCCATGTAAAACACCATATATCTGTAATAATATTTCCCCATTAAAACACCATATACATGTACCTGTAATAATATTTCCCCTGTAAAACACCATATATCTAATAATATTTCCCCTGTAAAACACCATACACCTGTAATAATATCTCCCCTGTAACACGTCATATACCTGTAATAATATTTCCCCTGTAAACACCATATACCTGTAATAATATTTCCCCCATTTTAACACCATATACCTGTAATAATATTTCCCATGTAAAACACCATATATCTGTAATAATATTTCCCCCATTTTAACACCATATACCTGTAATAATATTTCCCCTGTAAAACACGATATACCTGTAATAATATTTCCCCTGTAACACCTCACTTAGCTGTAACGATATTTCTCATGTGACAGCTTACTTAATTGTAATATCCCCCTGTAACACCTCGGGTACCTGTTAAATATCTCCCACTTTAACACTTCACCCACCTGAAATAATTTATCCCCGTAATACCTCAATTCAATTGATTTCATTATATACGTAGTACACGTGAAAGTTCATCCAAGAAATGCTAAAAATGAAATACAAATAGACAGAAAATGATTATACCATCTTCCAATCTCGACTTCGAGGCGATGATGTGCAGTTCTAATTTTGATAAATATTGTTCTAACCGTTTTAGACAACACAGATAAATATTTTCAAGTTCAAGTCCCACATATCTGATCCTAAGACCAATTATTTATATAACTTTTCCATTTTTTTTTTTAAAACCATTTAATGTTTATTATTCCAGACATTCGGATAAACACCCTGATCAAAAGTTGTCTTGATACATGAAAGCCAAGGATTTTTATTGTTTTTAGTACAAATAAAATATACACAAACAATCTTATTTTCGGGACTTACAAACATGTTTCTCAGAAACCTCTAATAATATCTCTCCTCTGTAACACATTATTTGACTAAAATGTTTGTAGAGTGGCATGTGATCTGTTAGTGGCTAAATCTGCTAGTCGAGAAATAACGTGTCATGGAAACCAGAGTTAGAGGACATGTACACGATATCAACTCACACTTCCAAAGACAAGTAACTGTAAACCAAGGCTAATTTTCATGTACCTCATTTTCTCCTATCTCACTGTATCGAAAACATATCATGAAATATAGGTATGGAATGTTATTTTTTATATCATTGATCCCACCACTGGTGTGTCCAGGGGTCTGTGTTTACCCTATTCTTAATTTTGTATTCAATATAGGAATTGCGAGATTGATTACTGTCCGTTATCTCCACCACTTCATCATTGTCATTTATTTTTGTTTAAATGTTAAACCTATATTATTCCCTAGTAGGTTATTTTTCTTGCATGTCTTTAGATCAGTCTCATTAAAGATTATTTAATATCGGTCAAGCCAGCATATCCAAATTTTCAAGCATAAGCGGTACGTTTTTATTTCACAATCAAAATCT
The DNA here is from genome assembly GCF_947568905.1 of Ostrea edulis. Taxonomy (NCBI): domain Eukaryota; kingdom Metazoa; phylum Mollusca; class Bivalvia; order Ostreida; family Ostreidae; genus Ostrea; species Ostrea edulis. Next base: position 57,340,645 of record NC_079167.1, read on the forward strand.
GAACATTTCGGTGTCCACATAAATACACACGAAAACTCATAATATCATCCTAAATGTCTTACTTTGAAATAAATCCAACAGGATCACTTACGCTATCATAATCAATAATTTTAAGAGGTTATACAGAATTTCTCAGTGTAATTGTCTGTGGACAATCTCTGTGTGTGTGATACTAGATGAGAAATCGGTAGGTAGAACTCGAAAACAGCAAGGCAAATACATCTGTTGACATATTAAGAATATCAATTACACAATATTGATTTTCTTTATACTGAATATTTAACTTTTTAAATCAGAGTGACAAAACGTGTTTCCATAGGCATCAAGTTTCAAATACTAATTAATTGTCCACTTCAACGTATAAACTCGGCTTACAAAATTTTCAGTGCAAAATAGTGTTAAGTTCACGATTTTGTTTGTTTGTTGAATGATTTACTCTGGCAACTTACCATAGTATAGATAAACTCGAGAAGTTGTAACTTGTAAATTCTTACCATAAGAAATGGGGTCTTCTTTAATGTGTTGTCTAAAGTACAAGTACACGTAGTTATATTACTAAAAAGCATGTCCAGAAAAGAAAGAAAAAATGGATCCTTGATATCTCGCTACCCAATCAAATGTATCATTGTAGATTAAAGTAATAACTATTGTTAATTGAGATATCAAAGATTTTAGTATAGTTCAGTAAATCAAAGGTTGTTCTTTTTTCTTCTTCATTCTGTTACTTTACAAACCAAAGATGAGTAATCAAATATATTTCTAATAGAATAGGTTACAGTATCAAATCTACTTTCCATATTAATCATTCTAAGCCTTTATTGTTCTATATCCATTGCGACATATCTATTTCTTTGCATTTTATGGAATTAGATTTATTTCATATAACAGGACTGGGTATTTTGGTCTGTTCTTTAGAATTTCCTCATTCACTACGTATGGAGGGTGCAGACAGGCATTACCAGAATGTGGGTGTGACAAATGATACCAAGCTCTAGTTCTAATCAACACATTGTACTCGCAGATATATCATTCTGTGTCAAACAAATATGATTTCACCAACCTGTTATTTTTGGCTACATTCAATTTCTAATTCATACCAAATTAGAAGCACTCTTTTGATGTTACCCACACTTGTCGGGGTTGATCTAGTACATTGCATTAGGCGAGCTTTTCTGATCAAAATTTGTCTGTCGTTGTCGTTAACTTTTCACATTTTCAACTTCTTTTCCAAATCCAGTGGAGCAAATTTTACTAAACTTGTTCTTGAACAAAAACAAGGTCAAGGGTAGAAGAATTTATGCCTCGGTCTCATTTAGTCCTATGAAATTCATATTGCACAACCAGAGCTAAGCTGATTACATAATGATATGGACTGTCTCAGAATACGAACACCTCCGATGGGAGTCGATTTGACATAGTATCGCCGGCGGTCATAACGCCACTGCAATCAAAACCCCTGGAAGTAGATTATGAATGAAATTAAAGAAGAGTACTGCTGTAAGAATTTAATCTCAGACTAAAAATTGTCAAACATTAGCCGTGTTGGAAAAAAGTAGCTCTGAATAAATCTCCTTTAGAAGTTTTGTCGTTTCTTCAACTAGTACAACAGACCCGTTTCTGCTGGTATAGATGAATTGCAGGAATATCCATTACCAGCTAGAACTAATGGGTTATAGAATTAAAGACGAGTAGGGGAAATTACGTCATATATATTCATTCAATAGCTTTCACAGGAAAATATTTTTCTCAAATTTTTGTGTAATTGATTTGAACGCATTACACTTGTGTGTTTTTAGCCTATATGTCTTGTATAATGATGAATCTTAGAGTATCGATATTGAATTTAATGTGCTGGATATTGGTCGGAAGAATAAATCAGATAATGCTTGGCCCAGCACATAAAAAACTCATTAATCCGTGTCTTGGAGACAAAATTGCTACACAAGGAAATACACGGACATTAGGGGGAGAAATATATCTATTAATGCTTTCAACTTAATACTTTAAAGACGGGATCAAAGTAGGCATTGTCTGTTTTAAAATGTTCTCGGACATGGGCTTCTCCCTCGGTTGATTTAAGCGCATTATTGGAGGAAAGCATGGCATAAAAATTCCGTAACAGAATGGTACAGAGCTGTCGTAGAAAATCAACACAGACATTGCTTTACCAGTAAAGGAAATGCATGCTAAAATAACCTGGAGTTTGTAGTCAATACCTTTGACTAGAACGACAAGACTTTGCCTATCGCCAACGATGGCAAAGCAAGAATTATTTTATCTTTCTGGTTGATTGTTTGTTCTACGTCCCGTTGAGAATGTTTCACTCATAACGAGATGTCACCAGCTGTACGCGAAGTAGCTCATTTAGATCTATGCTTAGAGCTCAGGGTCGAAGCTGTTAACGTCTTAGGTTTCATGCGGCCATGGCACGAGCGGGAATTGAACTGACGACCTTCCTGTTCAGAAGCGAATGCTCTACCACTGAGCTACCGCGACCGATTTTTATACGCTTGTCTTTAGACGCGACGTATTATGATACAGCGATGTCTGTACGTCCGTCCGTCCTTCACTGGAACACTACGTTCATCGCTATAGAATTGTACGTTTCTGTGGGAATGGGGTAGGGATATAAGGATGCTAGTCGTGCGATAAAAAGCTGCACCGTATATCACATGTCGGATATGTAGATACCTGGTCTGTACAACCTCAAATAGCTTCGTCTTCTACATAGAATTACCGGATAGCTGGTTTCCTTTCTTCCGCCGGTGTAACCTTTGGCGATTTTCTATCTTACTTATCTGTAAAACGTTTTACTGTCGCAAGAAACCAAATGACATAAAAATAAACCCAGTAGTTTATTTACCCCCCAAGCTGAAATATGTTACATGAAAACAACTACAATGCAGATATGTCTATTAATGCTATTGAGGCTTGATACCAAAATAAACCAAAATGTACCCAAAAAAAAAAAAAAAAAAAAAAAAAAAAAAATAGGAAAGGGTACTCCGCGGAAAAAACAATTGCTGCCCACTCCGTCACCTGGGATCATAATTCATTCTAATTCGCAACAATACTAGTAGATGAACAAGTATCATTTTGTCAAATCATATACAAAGTATTTTTGTTGATCGGAAGATTTTGGAGAATTTTTATGTAAGCCTGTATTACTCGTTATAGTGGTCCCAACCTTGGCTAGGTGAACTTAAATGATTCAACACATTCTCAGACATCGGCGCCTACCATTCCATTACTTCTCGGGAAATTCAAAGATGCAATGGAATAGACTGTAACAGATTGTAAAACTACCTTTGTAACATTTCAGGAATTCACCTTTAAAAAACCAGTTCCTACTGGATAAATAATTCTGACCAACCTCTGAAATATGTTGATTTGCTTCAACTCAACGTCTCTACATGAGTGAAAAATTTTCCAATGGGGTGTAAGACACAACCCCACTCAACCGAATCTGTCCTACTCAGATTTATTTCATTTGAAAACCAAGTTGTTCAAAACATGACGTCAGAAGTTGTGGTGGAGTCAATCGTTTTGTTGGGAACATCAATTAACTTACTTAAATGGCAAATTAAGAAAAATAATTTTGATTTGTGGTTTTGAGTTGGGGAAAAATCCCATACATACCTGTACCTCACTACATCAAAAGGTGAAGATAACGAATAGTGATCAATCCCATAACTCCTATTACGATTACAAAACTAAAAGTAACGTAAACATGGACTAATCCTATAACGGAAGTGGGATCAGGTGCCTAGAAGGAGTAAGAAAAAGTGGGATCAGGTGCCTAGGAGGAGTAAGCAACTCCTGTCGATTTGTAGTCAAAATCAGTGTGTAAAGAACGCCCTAACAATTGGTATGAAACACGTCAGTCAGCATTTGACCCAATGGCAGGTTGTATTGGTGAATTATATCGGTATGATAACCATAGAATTTGCGAAATTCTGACTCCCTGTAACATCAACTTATTTGTCCGAAGTCTGTCTCGATTTAAAAACTGATCATACGCAGAACAAGATCTTTGCGTATCCAATCAGTTGAGAGACATAAACTCCATATGCAGGTGATAATGGCATATTGGTACATAAATATGGGAAGTTGACGATGGAGAAACTGAATTCATCCCGTTTATTATAAAGTTGAGCTGTTAGTTTGCCGTTTACATCTATGTTTAATACATGTACTGAAGTGATGAGTTGCGTTACAGAAAATATGTTTTCTACGGATTACCTTTCCCATGATTTTATGAAAATCCTATGAACTTTGTATAAATTCCCATGGGAATTTAAATTGTTCTATGGGGATTCTATTTTCTTGAGTTCCCACAGGAAAATGAAAAAATTATGAAGAAAATTTTTTAAAATCCTCTGAAATTTTGTAGAAATCCTGACGGAATTTTATGTCTTTCATAGATTTTATTTTTCTATGGTAATTTGTAAAATTTCTATAACACCTTTTCGTCACACTCATGCTTAATGAGGGGGGGGGGGGGGGGGGGGGGCATCGGGCCTACAGTAAATCAAGGCTATTTTACGATCCATTACATAGTCCTACACTTATTGGTAGGTAGGGAAATATTATTTTACCTGAATTGTAGTGACATTCAGTGAGCAGGTCATTTTTCCCCCCGTGTTTTGATACATTTGAACGAACTTTAACGATAGTTCATCCATAATTACGGATTCCTCATCAAATTTAAATGTTATTACAGAATAGTTTGAGCATATTTTACATACACAAAGGGATAAGAAACATGTTCTTAACAACATACGAGGTACCCACAATGATTGTCATAAAATTACACCCAGAATAATTATGATATGATTGATTAAATCAAATTGTTCACTGAACATATATTTAAGAAATGAATCTCCTTTTTGAAAATACATGAGGGTATGAACTGCGACGCGCCATGCCAGCGTACTTAATGAAGCGCTTCATGAAAAGTACGCCAGCGTGAAGTGTTGCAGTTCATACTTTCATTTATTTCTTATATTCACATTCTGCTTTCGTCGGAATCAGCCGTTAAAATAGACGTAATCCATTTACATATATCAAGATTTATTACGCACAATGTTCACAACTGCAGTACATTCATGAGGAAATTGCGATCATTACAATGTGTAAAGATATCAAAGGCAAAAACATTGGCAATGTAAATATAAAAAAATAAACAACTTATCAAAATCTGTTAGATTCACGAATAATCTTCGGGTTTCTTCACAAGAACATTCGAGAGTGTCAGTAACATTACGCCTGTATAAATCACAATTGAGTACGTTATATCTAAGCGCACATTTACCATATGAAAAATGTTCTGGAGGTTTAGGAATGTTCGTGGCTATTCATTTACAAAACTGGCTTACAGAGGAAGCTATATTTGACTCTAAATTCAAAAAATACTCGTTTACTTAAACGACTTTCTGAAAATATAGAGCCTGTATATCAAAAGTATATGCATTTATTACAGGAACTAGCTTCATTAGACTATTGTGGTAGATAATTTTAGCTGAGTTGTCTGTCCTTGACAAACAAGAGTACCGCCAACGGTACAATATACATATGTACGCCCGTTAGATCATCAGTACAATATCTGTATCCATGATGAGGAAAAAGTCCAGAAAACTATTTGACTTACTTTTAGCCTTAAAGTAGGTCACGGTGCACCAGTTAAGTTGAAGTGTGAACTCATTATGTATTCATAGCGGGAAAAAATCTGGAAAAACTATTTTACCTACTAAAGTAGGTCATGGTACCAATCCAGCTGAAATGCAAACTGAACTTATATTCCTCCGAGAGGAAGCTTGTGCCTAACTTTCTGGGCAATGTCTGTATTCGTAAGTAAAATAAGGTTTTTCTACTAAGCAATAGTATGACCTTAACCTTTTACCTTGAGAAACAATAGGCATCCTCCGTTTGGCATTAGATTTATGTGTACCAATTTTGATGGTCCTAACCCCAACGGTTCGGTCTGTATCCTGTCTACAAGGTTTCCTTCTAAGCAATACTTTGACCTTGAAAAACAAAAGGCATTCTCCACTTGGCATGAGGAGTATGTGTACCAAGTTTGAAGGTCATAGCACCAATAATTCGGTCTGTATTCTGCCCACAGGGTTTCCGTATGAAGTGACTCTGACCTTGAAAAACAATAGGCATCTTCCTCTAATTATGGTGATCAAATGTACTAAGTTGTAAGATCCTGGAGCTTACGGTTCGATCTGTATCCTGCCTACAACGTTTTCTTACTAAGTGATACTACGACCTTAACATCTGACCTCGAGAAACAATAGGCATCTTCCTCTTTTCATAGTGATCAATTGAATCAAGTTGTTAGATCCTGGACCTTACGGTTTGGTCTATATCCTGCCTACTAGGTTTTACTATAAAGTGATACTACGACTTTGACCTTAAAAAACAACAGGCATCTTCCTCTCATCATGGTGATCAGATGTACCCAGCTGTAAGCTCCCGGAGCTTACAGTTCGGTCTGTATCCTGCGTACAAGGATTTCCTACTAAGTGATATTACGGCCTTGACCTTTGACCGCGAGAAACAATATGCATCTTCCTCATCATGATGATCAAATGTACCCAGTACCCAGTTGTAAGTCCCCGGAGCTTACAGTTCGGTCTGTATCCTGCCTACATGGATTTTCTACAAAGTGATATTACGACCTTAACCTTTGATCACGAGAAACAATAGACCTATTCCTCTCATCATGGTGATCAAATGTACAAAGTTGTAAGATCCTGGAGCTTATAATTCACTTTGTATTTTGCCTACAAATTCCGAATAGACAGACGGACGACGCCATACCATAATACGTCGTCTTTAACAAGCGTATATAAAGGGGGATAACTTATTATTTCTGTGTAATGACCTTCACTTTTGTTAAAGAATTAATAATCACCTCAGGCAGCGCTCTCTCTCTCTCTCTCTCTCTCTCTCTGTATCTATCTATATTACAGTTTACACGATTTACGTAGGCAATAGATTAGTATTGTGATATATCTCTAGTGAATCAGTTTCAAAGTACTGAGAACCAAAATCGTTATGATTTTGTCGTGTTTTCAGTGAACATCTTCAACAGTCAATAGGTACATACATATTTACGTCCCCTTCAAAGAAGAAGCATAATGGTTTGCAGCTGTCGGTAGACCAAGTGTTGTCCGTTTATATGAAAAAGTGAAGATAACGACCAGTGATCAATTTCATAAAAACAATAAAGAATACAAAATTGAGAGTAAGACAAACAGGGACCCCTGGAAATAGCAGAGGGGATCAGGTGTCTAGGAGTAAGCATCCCCTGTTGACTGGTCACACCCGCTGTGCTAGTCATTCGCAGTCAAAATCAGAATGTAAAGTAAGCCTAACAACTGGTATGAAACACGTCACACAGCATGTGACCTAATGACATGCAAATTATATCCTTATATAACGAGCATAGAATTTGCGAAATGCTGTCTTTAATGGAGACCTTTACCGAATCAGTTCAGAGATAAAAACACCATGTGCAGGTAATGGAATATTTCGACATGAATATGAGACTAAACCTTTGGTTGACAGATATTAAACTTAATGCACAGGTTGTCCATTGTAGATGATCCTCCAATTATTTGAGGTCAAAAGGTTTACTAGCAATTGTTGTCCGATTGTTAACTAGAGAACCCTTTGTCAATTGGTCGTCAAATTTCATGATCTTGACTAGTACATGTAGGTGAGAGCTACTGATTTTTCGATTAATATTCCAGAGGTTAAGTGGTTTTTAGCATGTATATAATATTTGTTGTTTGACCAAATAACTAAAGAGACCTTATTCTGATAATAATCAAGTTTTATCAAACTTCATATGCAGGATGGTTGTGGCTAGTAGATGACCCCTATTGACCTTTAGGTCAAAACGCCAAAGTTCAAGATCTTTTAGCACGCACCAGAGACCTTCTTGTTCCAATATATAATTCCTAAAATATACCATCTCTACGTTAGAAAGTGTTTAATGTTTCTATAAACCAGAACATTTTACTAAAACGGCATACTTTATTTATCAATGTGGCATTGCATTACAATAAGCCATTGATATACTAAATACCTCCACAACAAACTTAAGATTATACTTTTGTTCTATCCAAGGACAAATCACTCCAAGTACAAAGAAGTTCTTAAACTATATTCTATTTTTCTTTCTGGAAAATAATTTCAGTCTCAGCATTGCCCTATATTTATTTTGATAAGAAGATATATCTAGCCTATATTGTCTCTATATCTAGTGCACATTCAATTAAACCACAATAGTTTCTTGATTAGATTATCATGCAAAATGAGTATCGGCGCTCTTCATAATGTAGTATAAAAATATTTCTTACACTTCATGTACATGAATATCGCTAACTTTGTTTTATTCCACAAAAAACTGCGGTTATGCCTGTTATCCCCATCGAAAAGAAAACGAGGACTTAATACTGCATATAAAGTTATAGTGAAAACCAGAATTTCATAAGATTAAAGCCTTTTATCGAGAATATGTAAATATTGCATTCAATGATTATTTTTAGACATCTATTTTGCAAATAACACGAAACACAGTACACACAAATTGTCACAACGCGCGTTTTATATGCACAAATAATGGAATCAGAGAGGTTGAAGGGTAATCTAAATACATATAGCATAATCTTGTGTTCAAAGTGACGCAAGTAAGTGGCGGTGTTGCAAATAGAATTTCCTCTGTAAGACGTTGTTTTACTGCCACAATATAAACTGACGTTGCGGTACTTTGGTGGGGTTTTTTTGGCCATCATATGTATTTTACACCAACTGCTCTTCCAGCTTCAAACCAGTCAACAATTTTTCTATCGATATACGAGGACGAGTCAATAAGTAACCATCCTAACTTATTTCCGGTTGAGATCCACCTCTTTCCCCCCCCGATGGAATTGCCCTCTAGTGTGATGCACTTAGACCAAAGGTGTTCAAGTGTCATCAGTCCAGAACTGAAAAAGTCAGGGTCCTTTTCATTGACCCACTCCTCAACTGCCGTCACGACTTCTTCGTCAGACCGGAAATGACGTACACGGATATCCTTTTTCAAGTTTGGGAATAGGAAGAAGTCGCTAGGAGCTAGGCCAGGCTAATAGGCAGGATGTGGTATCAATTCATTCCCGTTTCGCTCTACAGCATCCATTGCAACTTTGCAAGTGTGGACTCTCGCGTTGTCCTGTTGCAGCAAAACACCGTTAGAGAGTTTACCTCGGCGTTTTTCACGGATGGCGGTTCTCAGCTGGTCTAGCAAGTTTGCATAGTACACTCCAGTTATTGTACTTCTCTTGGGTAAAAAGTCCAATATAATAACGCCTTTTGCGTCCCAAAATACTGTGGCAATCACCTTGCCAGCAGATGGTTGCGTCTTGAAGTTCTTTGGCCTCGGGGACCCAGGCCCTACCCACTGACGACTCTGAGCTTTATTCTCTGGCTCATAATAATGAACCCAATTCGCATCTACAGTCACCAGACTCAAAAGAAAATCATATTTTGACCTAAAACGCTTCAACAAGGCGCTGCATACTGATGCATGGTTGCCATTTGCTCATCGCTAAGAGATTTTGGGACCCAACGGGCTGTTAGCTTGCGAATACTTAAAAGATCATGCAAGATTGTTGAAACGCTACCATGTGAATTAACGTTCTACCGTGTTTGAATTCCCCTACCCAGAATAAGATGGTGCAGAAGACCTATAAACATCGGCTAACTCGCCGTGTATTTCCTTGCCTGTTTTACCTTTTAAATACAAGTACTGAATTATAGCACGTTACTCAACTTTAGATTAAAAGCATGCCTTTGCATCACTAGCCATGTTTGACACTCAATGTCTTATTATGAGAATGAGTCGATACGCTTGCAATTTTGTACCCAGGTGTAAAGCATGTATTGAAACAAGGCATGAAAATCGTGACCGTCTCGGTCAATCGGAAATGGGATAGGCTGGTTACTTATTGACTCGCCCTCGTATCAAAAAGTTTATGTCACTAGTGACATAGCATACATGTATCTACACTCAACTTATATTCGCCATAAAGCTCGGTTGGTACAGATATTTCTTTTTCTGTTTTTCCCTACATGATGCGATACTTAATTAACGTTTACATTATATGATATCTGTAACCAATGTAATAAGAGCACAGCAAAGCGGCAAATGTCCTAGCAAACGGTCATATCAATTAACATGACATCGAAACCGATGCGTTTTAAAATATTTTCATTTCCAGTGTTTTTGCCTTTGGTATCTCTACAATTGTAATGATAGCCGTTTCCTCGTGAATGTGTTGCAGTTGTGAACAATGCGAGTATGAATACAGATAAATATAGTACGTCTATTTTAACGGCAGAAAAGAATGTAAAATGTACATATGAATTTTGAAAATACATGAAAGTAAATGGGAACACCGTCACCGTTTTTACAAAACCAGATATCATTTGCTTACGGAAATTGCCGTAGTAAGATAAATTTGACATGCGACTCTTCACACGTTAGCGTAGCGCTTCAAGTAGTATACCAGCGTGAAGCGTCGCAATACACACCCTCATATAGTTTCAAAACTGAAATTTAATTCTGAAATGTCGGCGGCACGTAGGCATTTTATATTACTTTCTTTTGATTTCATTCCGTTTCGAGAATTATTCACTCATTTTCATTACCACTCGCGGTAGTCCGGTAGGTAAGACGCTTGATTCGCAACCGGGAGATTCCGAGTTCGATTCTTGATTTCAGCGACCTCATCAAAGCTAGGGTTTTTAGATAGACGGTGACTATTTCTTTGTCAAGCACGTGACATTAGAAGCGAAGTCAAAGGTTTTTCGGATAGGACCTTTAAAATGAAAGTTCCGTGTCAATGTAGGCGAAGAAAATGACGTATTTCATTCTCACATTGTTTTATCCTGTTGTACTTGCCAGTTAAAACATACAAACTTCAGCTTGTAAGGAGAACAGTATGAGACATAAAGAACGTTCACTGACATGGCCTTGAGTGCCATACATAGGTCAGAATTTTTAAAACAGCTGATGACATTCGTATGAATTCACAAAAGGGACGTAAAAACAACAAACAAATCTCTCAGAGGGAAATCTTTCTTTGGAGACGTCATCAGGTTCAGGTGAAGTACCTCTACCACGTGCTTAGGGCTGTTTAGTTGTAAAGTCTTTATTGTACCGTGACCCTAGACCTCGGTGTTATAACTCCACTTCAAATGCCCGGCACTTGGCGAAGAAACAGTCGCTAACCCTTTAACGCCTCGTTTCTGGCGCTGACCGGGGCTCATACCCACAACCCCCTTCACTAAGCGGGCGCTCTTCTGATTGAGCTACGAAACCGTGGCGGATTGTTGTTCAGTTTTGCTTTCGTTCACACGCAAAGCGCAATTGAGAATTAAAGATTAGAGAGATATCTTACATTTAATTGATTTAACAACTTCCCATTTAGGTCATCAGACCGAGTTCAGTATAACGTTGATTTTCTTAGAGGGATAGTATTATGAATTTTCATTCGAATTTTTTCATTAGTGTGTACATAGAGCTTTCATCCAGCAAACATTGGACTCGGATTAGTTTAGCTAATCTATAAACGTTGTTTACATTCTTAATATAAATTTCGGAAATCCCCACCACTTAGCCCTGTCTGACATGTTGAGAATAGGGGGTGTGAATGACCTCGCCGTCTTACTACATTTAACAGTTCGTGTAAGAACCAAACGTGACAAAGACCGGAAATACAAGACAGAATAGAATATTACAACTGCGCAATATGTTGAGATACATGTACCATGTTGCAAGGAAAAGATTGTCGCAATTACTGTGTTTGCATAACAAAGATCCTTGAAACCAGCCTCTTTGACTTGCATGTACTCAAACAGGACACGCAACATAACTTCCATATTTGCTGCTCACACCTTTTATAGGAGCGCCCCCAATGCATAAAATCATGGAAGTCGACTGTAAAGCAAAGGGAATACTGCGCTATATATATATCCATCAATGATACCACACAATTCATATGCGAATTACATGTCATAATTTTCATTTTTTTAATACAATAGTCAATGTCATATCATAATCCTTAAATTTTCTACTTTAGGAAGCTGTAACAATATTCTTTCATCTGATAGCAAAGAAAATGTGATTGATGGATGGAAAGGAAAGTGTCGCATTCATGCATTTTTATTATCGATCTGGATACAATTCCTGAGAAGAGGCAATTTTTTCATATTTTGCTTTCAAAATTCGATGGTTTAAAAACACATTATTGGCAACAAACTTAAAACTATTATCGGTGCACACACAGGAGTACGTCACAATGCCTACAGAGTCCTTCACAATGCCTACAGGGTCCGTCACAGTGCTTACAGAGTATGTCACAATGCCTACAGTCCATCAAATACCTACAGAGTCCGTTACAATACCTCCAGAGTCCGTCACAGTGCTTACAGAGTCTGTCACAATGCCTACAGAGTCCGTCAATGCTTACAGAGTCCTTCACAATACTCAGAGAGTCCGTCACAATGTCTACAGAGTCCGTCACAATGCTTACAGAGTCTGATACAATACCTACAGAGTCCGTCAAATACCTACAGAGTCCGTCACAATGCCTACAGAGTCCGTCACAATGCTTACTGAGTCTGATACAATACCTACAGAGTCCGTCACAATGCTTACAGAATCCGTCACAATGCTTACAGAGTCCGTCACAATGCTTAGAGTGTCCGTCACAATGTCTACAGAGTCCGTTACAATGTCTACAGAGACCGTCACAATGTCTATAGAGTCCGTTAGAATGTCTACAGAGACCGTCACAATGTCTATAGAGTCCGTTACAATGTCTACAGTCCGTCAAAATGCCTACAGAGTCCGTCACAGTGTCTACAGAGTCCGTCACAATGCTTTGAGAGTCTGTCACAATGCTTACAGAGTTCGTTACAATGATTTCACTTCACCTGCAGCTGGGTGACATCACAATAAAAGTGAAAAATCCCCAAAGGGACGTAAAACAAATACGAACAAACAATGCTTACTGAGTCCGTCGCAATGCTTTCAGACTTCTTTACAATGTATAAAAAGTCCGTCACAATACTATTAATAACAAAGCCGTCACAAGATTCATAACAATTTCAATTAATGCAAAAGTTATAATTTCATTTAAGGAATAAAAGTCGTTTGTATAGTGGAAGTATATAAAAATTAAAGCATGGGTACGTAATTTGTACAAGACATTTCTTCCATAAGTATATATATTTTTAAAATGAGAAATAAATTTTTATGCTTGAAATAACTTCCTTACATAACGACCAAGAGTAAACTCCTGTGTTAATCAAGAGCTGGGTATTCAACTCACCGCAGCAGAACATTAATTACCGTGATAAAGAGTTTGAATATTAAAAATTGATGAACGGCTAAGAAATGCTATTTAAATACAGATATAAACCCACACTGTACAGGCATACCGATAAATGCTTTGGACGCAATGCTTTACCAAACAGAAATGTTTTGCGATTTTATAGAGTGGGGTTTAAGTCGAGATGTTCAGTTGATCTTTGTTTGAGCTCGATGTTAGATAACGTTTATAGAGATTGGATCAATCTTTATTGATATTAGACACCCAGCTTGATTGAAGTTGTTTAAAATAAATTATATTTTCAAAACTCATTGCCATGAGACGGAATACGTTCCTTTAAAAATAATAATGTTCAACGCCATTTCATTAATTTGTTATTTCCTGCACGTAATATGTTTGTGTGTTTGATGGTTTTTTCATTATACTGGAATGCTCTGTGGCCTTATCGCCAATATTCGTTCACTTTTGAAATATTTATATAACCTGAAAGTGAAAGTTTTTTCTCCTCACTAAACGAGTTAATTTTTTAATGTGTATATATATATTTGTTATAGTGGGCATCTCTCTCTCTCTCTCTCTCTCTCTCTCTCTCACACACACACACACACACACACACACACACACACACACACACACACACACACACACACACGCCATGTATATATACATCTGTAAAAAAGAGAGCAATATCAAGATATCCTTGTTTGATTGAAAAATTACTTTATCATTCATGAACTCAAAACGTGCAGATTAAGACAGCATTGGGATCTAAAGCCCTCAACAAATATAAGAGGAAAACTGCAAGTTTCTTGTCGAAAATAAAGATTTAGGGGTGAAGTGTCAGTAGGTTTATGAAGAAATATGTACAGTGTACAAGGCATTAAAAAAGCATAGGTCCTTGTCTGGGGACAAACTAGTGCTCACGGAGAGGGTCTTTGAAATTATTATTCTGAGGTGTTAAAGAACTGTTGTTCACCAGATATGGTCCATTTCAGCAAAAAACCTTTAAACCCCAATAGTAATCTTAATTAAAAATGTGATGGGTAAATTTTATTGATGGTTGTTCTTCCTAGTATGTATCTTTTGAAATTAAATTGCGAACAATTACACATGTCAATTTCAATACTCTTTCCATGTGACATTTTGCAAAGGATTTCATATTTTCATTTTTTTTTCTTTCGTTTTTTTGTCTTTCTTTCTACCTGGTGATTTGATAAAATCGTTTCTTCTTGAAATCGTTGTTTGATGTTGCTGGAGATCACTGTTTTTCACGAATATATCGGACTTCTTTGATCCTGATCAATATCGCTTCATGGTATAGCCTACTACATGTAATATGGTATACTAATAACGAAGTATGTGGTACTCTACTTTTCCATGCGTACCTTCAGTTTGTGATATCTATGTGTCTATATACATTACTACTTACTAAGCTTAAACGGTTGTCACGAAACCTTCAGAACTAAATATTAAACAAATTAGTCAAAAGAAACGGAGATAGTAATAGATTTATAAATTGACATATCCCTGTAATATAAGACTGAAATGCTCTCAGGTTATTTATATTACGCAGTAACATAATATACACTGTATTAATAGTATGGGTTGTCATTTTTATAGAGTTAATCATTAAGCTGGAGTGGTTAGAGTCGGTCGGTATATAATTAACTATTGTCAGAATCTTGATCGAAATCTTTTATTGAAGTGATAAATCGAAGTTCATGGTGTAGTAAATTCAAAAGCCTTCACTTTTCTTTAACAGATGTTTGTAGAACAGTTTAAAGTCCTTTCGGATTCTAACATTGACGAAATTATGAATGTATATTTGATGTTAAAGGAATACAATACATCTTTAAGATTATCAAAGAAATTTCAAGTAACACTTAAAAAATCTTGTTGTATGGTTAAAGTAAGCAGTGGTAGATTTCAAGTAATAGCTGAACACGACAAAGCCGCGTGTTACGGTACGGGGTATATATTTAACGTGCGAGGTCTTCATGTGCTCTTTGATATAGCATGCATATTGCATTACTGTGTAAATGAAGGTACCCGCTAATTGGTCATGAACAAGACTTCTACATCCCCACGAGACTGAAGCACAGAGCAGAAAATTTCAATTGCAGAAGAAATCGGTAAAATCGATCTGGTACGAAGAAAGCACATTTTTTTTAGTATTTAACTTTGGGGATGTTGATTGCTTGGCCGGATAACTGTGTTATTTAAAATCATAATACATCATTACTGTTACTTGTGTATCGAGTACCTCGTCCAATGGGAGCGCGGAGTGTGCTAACCACATGTTGTTCAGGCCTGACATATGTTCAGGTTTGATTCCATCTCTCGCTCAGTTTCACTTGGACGAGTGGAACAGGCCGTACGAGTGATAATTTTAAGGATATCAGCTAATTGAAGAGCTGTCTGCACTATAATATTTAAGAACAAAATAATTTCCCAAATCAAATCATGTGTTTTATAATGTCAAGTGTTGCGTATATGTGAAGTCAATGTGCTGCGATTTTATGTATTTAGGCTTTCATCCGACAGATAAGAATTTGATTTCAAAATGTTTTGATGCTCTAAACCTGATGACGGTATAGAAAAAATTACGCTGTTCATCTTTCTGAGCACTTTAGTTTATTTAAATACAATGGAGAACTCGACAAACATTCCGACAAATCTCACCAGGGTCCTTGAAAATTCATCTGTCGCAACTCAATGTACAGAAGTGTTTTGTTTGAATGACGAGGACTACCTGGATTATTTGGAAAACTATGTTTTTCCGGAAGACTGGGAATGGAGTGTCATTATTATGTACGCTATAACTTTTGTGGTTGGACTTTCTGGGAATGTTCTGGTCTGCTTTGCGGTATGGAGAAACAGGTCCATGCGGACAGTCACCAACATTTTCATCGTGAATTTGGCGATTGCAGATCTTACCGTCATCATCATATGCCTACCGCCGACTCTTTTGGCCGATGTCACCGAGACTTGGTATTTCGGATTCGTTATGTGTAAAATAGCACTATTCTTACAGGTAAGAACAGTTTTAAAAATGCAAAAATTGTCAACACAATCCATCGAAATCATACATGTCTATTCCTTGTATTTTACTTTAATTTACAACATTTTGATTCAATATCTAGTTTCCTTCTTGCAATCTTTATCAATATAAACGAGGGGTGCACACTTTTCTAGGTTATTCAATAATTCAGAATGTTAACGTTTAACTTCGGAACTTCTCTTACCAGCAACACATTATTTAACGTCTGCTAATAGACTTAACCGTTTTATGCAATTCATCAAAATTTCAATGTTCTATAGAATTTGCTGCAAGGAAAGCTGATTTTGTATTTCATAGAGTTTCCAACACGAGTTGACGAGGGCAAATAAATCACGTAGTAGATCACAGGACAATATTGTTTTATGGCATTATTTTAAGTATCTGATAATCCACTTACCCAAACTTATCTGAGATGATTTTTTCCGGTTATGACTTTTTATTAAATAACACAATGCGTCATAAGCAGTTTTTGTTTTATCATTTTGCTGGGATGTCATTTATAATTCTCTGTGATATTAGGAAAACCCTGTTCTAACCGACAAGATGATGACTTTCAATTGTGTATTCAATCATAAGTCCCTGACAAGAAGTAAGAGAGTCACGGCGTGATGGTAATTTCCATTGTGAAATCAAATAATGATTGTTTTAAAATCACCATAGCGCACATTGAAACACGTAATGCTTCAAGGAAGATACACAAATTATTTATTACGGGGAATTATTTGATATTTTGAAAGGAATCGTTTGAAAAATAGCAAATGGGAATTTACGATATAATAAATATCCATCGTATTCAGTCGATTTTTTTTCGAAGGAAAAAATAATACTGCACATACCCGGAAGCGAATGTCAACGTCTTATCTATACAACGATAAGTATCGCGATTCTATTTATAATAGTTGGTGTGAAATGAACTTTTCAAAATGGTCCGAATTACTTTTTTAAGGCAAGATTACATTGCAGATTACAGGTAATATAAGACACCTTGTAGCTATCAATTTCACTTTCGGAATTGTTGAATTGAACTTGAAAGCCTTTTGATGATATCGTTTTTTAACTTCGTATCATGGCATATCGTCAATCTCATTGACTGCAAAGTAATACAGCATTATACATTGAACGTGTGTTTTATCAGTATAACTGCAACATTTGATGAAGATACTATATCGGAAACTTTTTTACGACAGCTTAAAGCCTATCGTGTTGATTCATTCCGTTTATTCTATCTCAAATATTTCTATACCCATTATTGCAACATAAATTCTTTATTATATGATTCAAGAAGTATGCCTTCGCAAATGAAAAGATTACGAAGATAAAAGCGTAAAATGAAAACGATATTGAATTATTTCTCTGAACTATGCAGGATGTAACGACGCTTCACACTAAAGATACCTCTCTCTTCATCTCATATCAAATGCTTTCTCCAATCCCCGCAACAGCAGCTAATTACGAGGATTAAATGCACACTCCTTCGTTATTATGAATACATATGATAAATCTAATTACTGTAATCATTCCTCGATGAGACGGTGATAGGATTATGGTTTGTATTTTTAAGGGTTAATTTGATTAGAAACAACTGCACGTAGAAAGCTTCACTCCGAGCATGATCTGTAAACCACTGTCGAAGATCACGACTAGAAATGCTTAAAAACATCTATATTCAGATCTGAGAATGTTGTATCAGTTATATAGATGTATTGCGTAGATAATGGCAACTGTGAGAATAAAAGAAATCTGTAGAGAGAATGCAGCGTCCTACTGCTTCACTCTCGTATACCGCACTGGAGGCGACAGATTCACCCGACCTGAACAGATCTGAATGTATTTAGAAAGTTCCTTCACACGTCACATTACGAACTGTTTTCATTTTAAACTGACCATTAAAGGAGGGAATGTCATCAACTGGTTTGTTCTGAAAGACGTTATTTTGAAATATTTTAAGTGTGAAATTTGTGGTTAATTACTTAAAGATACGTCGTCGTTACTCGTGAAGTGTATTGTTATATGAACGAAAATGCTATACTCCCTCATGTATTCAAAGGATTAGTTCATACCCTAATGTGATTTGGGAAATCGTTTTTTATTTCATATCAAGCGTTCAACCCTTTGCAACTTTAATGTGAAGAGCTCTCAAGCCACTTCTACGACACACCTAGGGACACGTGTTGGTACATCGCTATGAATGCAAAGTTGCATGTATTTGATTTCTTCATAAACATGCCAGTAAGGTCCGCCACGAACGTAAAACAACATGATACCGACAGTGTTCAAAATACAATAAAATAGTGCTCATTTTCTACATTAATAAAATGCAAGACCTTTATTTAGTAATATTTACTGTCTTCATTTGTTTATCATTAAAATACCAATCTTCAAAATCTTTTACATCTGAATTCAAAAAGCACATTTTTCTAGATGTGTCTAAATAAATTCATAAAACAGAGTTATAAACTTTCATGAAATCTAAGTATATTAGTATGAAGTTCACACGTGTATTTCATTATGCATACCTAAAACAAATATATTAGTCACCATCCGATTTACTAACAAATCACTTTCAATTTCATTACATGTATTATCAAACTTAATGACAAAGGTAAAATCTCTCAATTTTTAGATAGGTACCTGTGCGTGTAAACTAATAGACAACTATATCTTAATATTCATATTTCCAATGTGGTTGCCTTTGGTATCTTTGCAAATTGTAACGGTAGACATTTCCATAAGAACGCACTGTAGTTGTAAACAAAACGCGTATGAATACAGAAGTGGTTGATAAATATACATGTAGTATGCCTATTTCAACGGTTGGGAATTCCGACAGAAATGAAAGTAGAATATAAATATGGAACAAAAATGTAAAATCACATCTGAACTATAACGCTTCTCACTGGCATACTTTGTGGAGAGGTAACTCGCTTCGTGAAGTAGGCCGGCATGAAGCGGCACAGTGCATATCCTCATGTGTTTCTAAAAATGAAATTTATTCATTAGATAAATTTTCAAACAGCTTAACAATGTTTAGGCAGATCCTAAGCAATATAAGATAATTGTCATGTTTCAAACCATACCAATAATTTGTAATAAAGAAATGGATGTGCTTTGCTAAGAAAAGTACCACCTGAAACCGACGCAAATACACGTTCAGATTGTCATACATGTATTCTGAATTTCCAAGCATTGGACATCCATCTTACATCGAACAACTTTGAGATATTTTGATTAACACAATATACATGCGAAATCAAGAATATCCTAAAGCTTGAGTAAGAAAAAATGCCTTGATAAGTATGATAGACACATCGTTTTTAGGAAATCCCGTCAAATCGATATACCCTGTAAATTTAAGATTCGACTTATCTTGTGTTTGTCACTCTATCAAAGAAAGCAGACCCATCTCTATCAACTTCAGATGAAATTCCATTATATCGAAATATCTTAGTGAGTTTTGATCTCTTTTGACCGAGAATCGGCTAAAGTTTCACTCAGCAATGGACAAATATAACGCTGCATGTATATTATATGAAATACCATGTGACAGAGGTAGTTGTGAGATTATATGAAAAAAGTGAGATTCTTTTCTTCCTATCAAATTTCAATAAAAACTTATCATAATTCAAAATTGATATTGAAAGATTCTTGAGAATGGTTTTCCTAGATCTTCAGGAAATAAATTGACATATACAATTGCTTCGTGTATACACAGGCTATATACCAGATCGTTCGATCCAACATCAGCTATCTTCGATCTATGGTCAAAATGCAGTATTGCTAAATACTCGCGTTTAATTCGTTAATTTCGGTATTTATCAGTCTAAGACATGCCGCAGAAAATTCGGAATACTTGATATTTTCTCATGCAAAGGATAGTAGTGAACTGAAGTAAATAGCTATGCCAATGTTTATGTACGTAAATCAGAAATGCCCGATGGATAATGAAATCAACCTACTTAAAAGTATCCGTATTATAAGGAGTGTATCTCGAATGGAGTAATTTTCTCTCTCAGTAGATTTATACAAGTTTTACTTTAAGTATGAAAAAAAATAACCTGGCCCACGTCTTTACATATCCAGAACGTGGATTTCTAGTTTCATTACTTTTTCACAATAAATCGACATCCCTAGCGAGTACATGCAGTTGAATCTGCTTGTTTCATGTCGTAGCCATCAACATCCCATTTGTAAAATACTACAACAGTATTATAGAGCGCCAAATTATTATCCACAGATAACACGAGTGATTTTTTTTTTACAAAAATTCTTGACACTTTGTGAGGCATTTCGTTATTTTTCCTCTCTAATATCCAAGTGAGAACTACGAACCCTAAAGGAAGACGTATGAGGGTAGAAACGTTTATTTGGCTTTACCACAGGAATAATCATAAGCATGTAGTAACGCTGTCTTTTTAATGATGTCTGTGATGCCCCACGTAGGGGTCAGATTTATTCATTCCCCCAAAGTTGTATATAACTATAGACTTAATTGTCAATTCTAGTCAATCTGAGAAAAAGCCGACAATGTTCAGAGGGAGTTACAAAAACAAAAGAGTGACATACATCATCTGGCGTTCTGTTGGTTTTATTTTATAAAAATATGTCCATGGCACCAAACTTTATAGCATAATGGGAAAGCTATGATACACATCAGGGACATAGATCTATATCCGAGCAGTACGTTTGCAGAAACGCAAAAAATCCATTGACATTTTATACATAACTATGAATATAGTTGCAGTTGTATTGACCGACATTTATCTTAAGGAAACGGAAGGGCTGCCTTTGATGAAATATTTTAAGAACTTTGTACGTTGCAGTCCAATCAATTCTGCGTGTAGTTTTCAATGGGCACGTCGGATTATACAGATTTATAACAATTTACATGTATAAGGTAGAATTTTACATCTTAGGCAATATCATTTTGTGATGCTTTCGTATTTCAAGATATCTATACACGTAAACTGTTTACTGATCGAAAGCATTTTTGTCAGCAATTCATCCGTCTGTCTGCGTGCGGAGGTTGTGTAACCTTCTACAATTGCAATAATTGTAGACCTTATGTATAATGATGGATATTCAACATTTCATGTGCTGGGTCCAAGAAAACCCAGAGTGGCGTCGAGCAACGGAGGCAGAGTTTTAACCGCGGCCATCTTTCTCATCCCTGTGTTCCCCTCTTTAGTTTAGCAATTTTCATTTGGTAATTGTATGTATGATATAAAGAGGACATATATTTCCCAGCTGGTTTACGTAGGGAAAAGGGTAACCTTATTTCTTACACCATAAAAAGAGTATGCGAAGAAAAGTATAAACACATTTAAGAGTCTTTTCATTGGTCATCTAACCAAATACACTGTAACTCGTTATCCGTTCTGTCCATCAAAGGATTCACCTTTTTAAAACACGCTGCTTAGTGATCAATTTTCACCACATATTCTAGATGTAATAATGTTAGTAATGTTAAGTGATTTTTAAAACCGCTCTAGGGATATTTACTATATAGACTTAAAAGTCGGAAAAATGAATGGAAAAACTTAGATGGAGTGGTTTACTGCGTATTGAGCGTTTGAGTCTGAATTACGACCTGTAGTAATGGAACCCTCCCCTATTTCTAGCATTCTGAGATGTCCTGGGGAGGGCTACAATTGCAAAAGGTTTTTTTACTTTGCAATATTCTTGAAATCCGAGAAGATTTATACATGACTATAGATTATTTTTGTCCGTCGATAATGCTCAAAGAAATCATCCATAATTTAGTAATTGTTTTTCATCGCCATGTTTACTGGCATTGACCGACCATATATTTAGAGATCCAATCAGATATTGGAAGCGATAAATGAAGTTTATTTCTTATATTTACATTCCACTTTCATTCCCGGTGGAATTCCCAGTCATGGAAATAGACGTACTATATTCATCAAGATTTATACACACATTGTTTACAACTGTAACGCATTTATGAGGAGACAATTTGCGGTAGCTTAGTCTTAGAGCGTTTCCGTCGTAACCGGAAGGTCGTGAGTTTGAACCCCGTTCGTGCCTAGGCAGCGTCAAAGCTAAGTCGTAAAGAATTGTAGTGACTGCTCCTTCACCAAACGCTCGGCATTTAGAAGTGAGAGGATTGGTTGTTGTATATTATTTACGTCCCTCTAGAGAAGTTTTCACTCTTGTGGAGACGTCACCATTGCCGGTGAAGGGCTGCAAAATTTAGGCCTATGCTCGGGCCTTACGGTCTTTGAGCAGGAAGGGATCTTTATCGTGCCACACCTGCTGTGACACGGGACCTCGGTTTTTGAGGTATCATTCGAAGGACCGCCCCATTTAGTCGCGTCTTACGACAAACAAGGGGTACTGAGGATCTATTCTAACCCGGATTCCCACGAGACGAAGTGAGAAGAATCACGGGTCTTTCGGGTATGACCCATCTTCACAAGTCAAGGGTTATTGATTCGTTACCTCGCACAAACCTTGACATCAGTCACCATTCAAAGCATGGGCTTTAGACGGAGCATATGATTGTTTCGCACCTTGTAGCGTGGAGCCAATCAGACAACGGCTTTTATAATTGGTCAAAAACGAAAGTAAACATGCATGGTGCGGCATCGGCAACATGTTGTAGAATTTGTGATCGTCGATCTATTTTCGGAAATTTGTTTTTCTAAATAAACAATTAGACGAAATTTTAGCATACTATCCGCATGAAAACGACGGATTGTCCAAATATGTTTGTCGATTGTGTTTCACCAAATTGAATAAGTTATTTAAAATTTAAATAGATTAACCAATAGCTACAACATTTGAGGGACGAAAATGTGAATTATTAAATACTTTACATATAAAATCAACACGCAATGTTCATGATGTTGAGAAAAGTACCCCCCACGAGTTTACTTTCTGGTTTTGCTCTTACCAAACTTGCATCTTAAACAAGGAATCTGATTGGGTGATATAATTTTAGCTTATTGCGTCATCCACTGTCCCAAACCCATGTTTTGAATAGTGACTGATGTCAATGGTTAGTGCGAGGTAACGAATCAATAATCCTTGACTTGTGAAGATGGGTGTGACCATAAAATCGGAGATTACTTGTCGCGGCAGAGTTTGGCACGATAAAGAATCCTCACTGCTATGTCCCTGAGTGCTAAGCGTAGGTCTAAATTTGTGGTATTTTATTACTTTCGGAGTATTGCACCTTTGAACTATTGGACCATGACTACTTCACCTACAGTTGGTGGTGTCTCAATATGAGTGAAAGAAAATTTAAGGGACGTAAAACAAATAAATGGATATCATTACCATTTGTAGAGATACTCATCAAAGTATCGGATCTATAATGGTAGATACGAGGTCAAATAAATGGGTATAAAAAGCACTAAAAACGACACGAACAGCAGTGAATTGTCAACATTTTTGGGAAGACCTGTCCCTTCTTCAGGACGATAGAATATTTACATAGAAAAGAAAACTAAATAGAAAAGGAAACTAAAACTACAACTAAACTACAAAAGCTGATAACAAACAAAACGTCTACATATTAAAATTATCGAGTGTAATATGTAATGAATAGACAAATATGGCTGATATTTATATAATTTTCAATCATTTTTTAAAAAGAAGTCAGCCAAAATGACGATGTAAAGTACCTCAAATGCCCCAGAGATCGAACTTTCATGGTAAATTTGTCGTAAACAAACGATTCTAAAACGATTACTTGATGGCATCATTACGAGGGATACAAACCCCTGAGACGAAATTTTATATCTTTACAAGGGAGTTAAAACGTAAAGGAAAGGACTTTCGCTATAAAATCTTGTAGATGATTAATCTTTAACAAAAGTAAATTAAATTTTATCTCAAGGACATCAATTTATTTCAAGAGTTTTATCCATGACGTCTATCTCTTCAAAGCTAAAGATATCCTTAGTTACACGTTAACAAGATCTGATTCCATGGTTACATACTAAAAAGATCTAATTAATAAGTAACAGTGTCATCTGGTAAGTATCCAATCTTATTAAATCAGCTCCACGATCCGCTCCTCTTTTTGTTATTGTAGCGACAATAAAAGAGGGGGAGCGGATCGAGGAGATAATTTGAATCAGATTGATAAGTACCCTTCTTCTTCCATCTGATAAGTATCCTTCTTGATCGTTGGCTAAACCAATGGTATAAAAATCTGAAGTTGCTAAAATTTCGAAACCACCAAGTATAACAACGAAAGTATGATCTATTGCTTTGAAATAAAACTGTTGAATAAGCTTATAACAAGACTGAGTGAGAGAGATCTTCAATTTGAGTGCCTCTGAGCCTGCAAAATTCTCATGTGAAAGTGTCGATCTACAATAACTGTAAAATACGTATCTAAAATACAGGAAAATGTAATTAAGGTAGCACGTTTGGAATGTCGCCCAAACAAAGCGTGTAGAGATGAATTGAATTCGATCCTAGTTCATTGCAGCACAATTTCACAGTGTGTGGAGAAATTTGAATAGTTTGTTTTACATGCAACTGAACAAAGGTGTCAGGATTTTTCGCCAGTGATATCGATATGTTTTTCTTACTGTATCAAATTATGTCTTGTAAATACAGCATGTTAACAATTAAGGTAACTCCCGGTCAAGTAGAAATATTGTCCCTAGCTACTCTTCGATAAATATTTATTTTTTTGTAACAACAAGGATTTTCCCACAATTCCCCTGCGGTGAATACGATAACCGTTGTGTGTCTGATAGATAATCAAATAGAAGTGTGTTTTAAAAACGTGTTTAAACTGCAAGCTATAGTAAATACAAGAAATTATTAGCGTCCTCGATTTCATCAAGGTACAATGAGCCTCTGCAAAGATATTTCTCAACAAGGGGTTATTTTTATTCCAGTGTAATATAATTTCAACTGGATATAGTAACTTAAATTTCCAGGATATGTCATAATTTTATCATCTAATTGTAATCAAACTTTCAGGAATGATACATGTAGATTGTATAAAGACCTACATGTAGATCCTCATAGGATTTCAAGATATTATAGATTGATTGAATATTGTTTAATGTCCCTCTTGAGAATGTTTCACTCATACGGAGACGTCACCACTGCCGGTGAAGGGCTGCAAAATTTGGGCCTATGCTAGGCGCTTACGGCCTTTGAGCAGGGAGGGATCTTTATCGTGCCACACCTGCTGTGACACGGGACCTCGGTTTTTGCGGTCTCATCCGAAGGACCGCCCCATTTAATCGCCTCTTACGACAATCAAAGGGTACTGAGGACCTATTTTAACCCGGATCCCCACAGGAAGATATTATAGAATGTGAAAGGTCAATGATAGGCAATTACAAAATTCTTTGTGTACAAAGAGGGCTAGATATCCTATTTTGACTTATAGATCAGGGTCAGCACATTACATAAAGGTTAGGGTTTATTCGCATCCAAACTCGGATAAAGGTCAAGGGCACAGGGGGAGAAAGTCTGAAACCCCTTTGAGTACACGATTTAAGCGGTATTTATTATCTGTTTTTAAAATAGAGCTCTAATTTGGATTAATGTGAATCCCTTTTATGCAAGAATACTTTGTGACAAGTTTGGTTGAAATTCTGCCCAATAGAACTTTGTTTAAAAACTGAAAATTTGAAAAACTTAGACGATAATGACGAACATTTACGCATACATACATTCGCGGACAATCGTTGATCATCAAAGGGGAGATAACTGACATGCCATACGAAAATAGGATGAAGTGTTTAAAAACTCGCCTCAAAAAAGACTACTCCAGGGGGGAAAAACCGCGCGAAAGCTTCCTTATGTATTAAAGAAGTATTGAAATCATGAACATTTCAATGTAGGGATTTTAAAAGTTTTGCGTTGGCATATACATGTAAATAGAAGACGTAGGGGTTTTATGGGCCCAAATCGTCCTTAACTTTTCATAAAAAATAAACGTGGACGGATTGTCACCTATTATCTATTTATCATCAGTCTCATAGACGTAAATTTTCACTTTATATAAAATAGCATCAAGATATTGTACCTAAAAGTGACACCATTACACAAGATGACAGGAAATGCTCGAAATATGGTGTTTTGGCAACAATTAATTCTCAAAAGGATATTTACAAAATACATTAGATTCACATGTTGCGATTGTTACATTTCCAATTTTGTTGTTGTTGCAGTTTTGATAAATGATCCCATTTTAATCTGTCCTATGAGCCTACCGAATGTTCGATGAAACGTATTTGATTTATTTTAATCACTTGAGGAACTCTTACATTGACTGTTGTGAAACCAGCATCTTTAAATTTTCTTGAAAAACCTTAGGTGGCATATATGACCTTGATTGCAGTACATACTTTAAAATCTTCCAAAGATGTTATTTAGAATAAAGTTTATTCAAAGAAAAAACCCCATGATCAGGGAAGAGGTACTCAAATTTTACATATTTGGAATTGTACGTAGGATAATTCTTGAAAATCTTTTTCTTCAGAATTACTAGGCTACAATTTATTAAAATAAAAAGCAGATATTTCAAAAAAGCACTATAATAATATTGGTATGGATGGACTGATTGTTTGTATCCCGCGATCCCGTCGAGAATTTTTCACTCATATTGAGACGTCACCAGCTGTAGGTGAAGTGCCACAAATTAAGACTTATGCTTAGCGCTCAGGGCTGTAGCATTGAAGGTTCTTTATCGTGTCAACGCCTGCCGCGACACTGGACCTAACAGCTCCGTTTTTAAGGTAATATCCGAAAGACCCGTGATTCTTACTTCAACATGCCGGGCGTTTGGCGAAGGACCAACAAGTCTTAGTTTTGACGCGGCCATGGCACGAGCGGGGCTCGAACTCACCACTCCAGGTTACGAAGCGAACGCTCCACTACGGAGCTACCGTGACCGGTTTAGGATCCTTATAAAGTGTTTCTTCATACAATGACCCCTGAGACCAGTGCAGTGTCACCATCTGAGTTTAAAATTTGATTTTAAAATGTTCCTCCGAACCTCTACCGTACTATATACTTAATAAAATTAGCAAGGTAATTATATAATGCTTATGAAGTTTGGAAAACCGATTATCAAAACGTTTAGGAAAACACTTCTTGAATTCTGCAATATTCTTCTGGCCCCAGGATCATGAAACATCTTAAGCTTAAGTCAAAATCTGAATATTGTGCTGAAATGATTGAGAAGTTAATCATTCCAAAATAAAATTGCTATTCAATATTGTTTCATTGAATTTCTAGTGTCTGCAAATTAAGAGTTTCAGTTCAAAAGTAATGAATATTTTACAGGTGATTGAAATTTTGACTTAAGTCTGAGTTTATTACATGATCCTGGGGCCTGATAAATCATAATGCATTCTAACATTTATGAAGGTAGTGATTTGAAGTAATCGATAAAAAGTTAGCCGACCGACCCACTGCAATGGCAATTCATGAATTTATCATTATTTTCAAAATGCTTTCGAAAGCCAGAAAGAACCCACTTTAATATCGCTTTTATTTCAATGGTCTTGTAAGACTTTACCGCACAACTGATGTTATCTCTCTATCTTTTCTATATCCCGATCTAAAGCACCATACACCGCAGAGATGAATTTGCCATAGTCAGCAGTGAAAGTGAGTTGCACGTGTAAGGACTTGTTGATAATCACGTATCATACGGGCGGTTTAAAGATTTTGAAATTTCTTTACCGAAACTTATAAATCCTATCTGGCTGGCTTTTCTGCAAGCGATTGATCTAGAATTCAATGCACATGCTGGAAGAAGTACATCCATACATTTATAGTACTTTTAGGGGTTTAGAGAATTGTTGGCACCAACTAATATCACGGTGGGGCTCTGTAAAGCAAAACAACCCCTCGTAACCTGGCTAATGTAAGAAAAAATCTCTGTAGGTCCTATAGAAATCAGAACATTCAATGAGCTTGACCTTTTACATTTAACCTTGAAATATTTGTGCAAAATCGCATCTGAAATAAAAGTACATGTGAAATCGCATTCTCTACCCAGAGTTCCATGCGCTCCTCGCACTACACCTCTGTCAACGGCTTTTTACAGAAATCTTGTAAAAGTTTCTATTATCCAACATTTATGTTTTGGACTAAATATTTAGTCATATTGTGACATGCTTTTGGTGCAATTAAATTGATACTTACTGTAAATTCTTTAAAATCGCCGTTTTCTGATCATAAATTAGGAACTACTTCGTAATATGCGTATGAATGTAGGACATACACGTGGTGGAGATTTAAATGTAAACATGGAATAAAAAGTAAGAAAGGCTGTAAAAATACGATAAAACTTGTAAAATAAGAGACAAACAGCTAAAACGTAAAACTGCGTGGGTTATGAAAAGAGACTGATGCATCATCTGTTGCCAAAACTTTTAAAGGGAAAGGAAACCGAGAATGATTGTTTATATCATGTGATTATATTGTCACGTGATTCCAAGCGTTGACAGAGGTGTATGTGAAGCTTGCGTAACACGCCCTCTGGTGAGAGAATGGTGAAATCGAATACAAAATACATGTAGGCCTACGCAACAAACTAGTATATGGAATTCTGCGTTTTCCTCCAACAGAACAGAGACAAAACTTATACGTTATTTTCCTTTATCAAAATAAAAATGGCTGCCCTCATGCTGTTCCAGGACATTTTGAGAGAAAATGAGGACGCCATCATCAAATGTTTAACCAAAACACATTTGAGTTGAAAAAACAAGCGTCGTATCACAAGTTAGAACTTACGAAAAGTCAATTTTTTTTCGCAAGATAAGAAGTTTAGTAAAACTTGCGCCAGGATTCCTATTTAGTTATACAATCAGGATGTTAATATGGTTTCATGCACCGGACCTGTAAATTGCGAAATCAGACCAATATCTAAAGTCATCTCTGCCGCATTTTGAAATTAATTGGTCAGGGACTGACTAGTGAACTACACTGAAATTACTCGGTAAGGATTGACTAATGAACTACACTGAAATTACACGATAAGGATTGACTAGTGAACTAGTGAAATTACTCGATAAAAGATTGACTAGTGAACTCACTGAAATTACTCGATAAGAGATTGACTAGTGAAATTACTCGATAAGAGATTGACTAGTGAACTACACTGAAATTACTCGATAAGGATTGACTAGTGGAGTGCATTGAAATTACTCAATAAGAGATTGACTAGTGAACTACACTGAAATTACTCGATAAAAGATTGACTAGTGGAGTACACTGAAATTACTGGATAAGGACTGACTAGTAGACTACACTGAAATTACTCAATAAGAGCTTGACTAGTGAACTGCACTGAAATTACTCGATAAGAGACTGATTAGTGAACTACATTGAAATTACTCTATAAAAGACTGGCAACTAGACTGCTTTGAAATTACTCAATAAGAGATTGACTGGTTAACTACACTGAAATTACTCGATAAGAAATTGACTAGTGAACTACACTGAAATTACTCAATAAGAGATTGACTAGTGAACTACACTGAAATTACTCAATAAGAGATTGACTAGTGAACTACACTTAAATTACTCAATAAGAGATTTACTAGTGGAGTACACTGAAATTACTGGATAAGGACTGACTAGTAGACTACACTGAAATTACTCAATAAGAAATTGACTAGTGAACTGCACTGAAATTACTCAATAAGAGATTGACTAGTAGACTACACTGAAATTACTGGATAAGGATTGACTAGTGAACTACACCGAAATTACTGGATACGGATTGACTAGTGAACTACACTTAAATTACTCAATAAGAGATTGACTAGTGAACTACACTGAAATTACTGGATAACGACTGACTAGTAGACCACACTGAAATTACTCAATAAGAAATTGACTAGTGAACTGCACTGAAATTACTTGATAAGAGATTGACTAATGAACTACACTTAAATTACTCAATAAGAGATTGACTAGTGAACTACACTTAAATTACTCGATAAGAGATTGACAACTGTACTACACTGAAATTACTCGATAAGGACTGACTAGTAGACTACACTGAAATTACTCAATAAGAAATTGACTAGTGAACTACACTGAACTTACTCGATAAGGGATTGACAACTGGACTACACTGAAATTACTGGATAAGGATTGACTAGTAGACTACACTGAAATTACTCAATAAGAAATTGACTAGTGAACTGCATTGAAATTACTCAATAAGAGATTGACTAGTGAACTAGACTTAAATTACTCGATAAGAGATTGACTAGTGAACTCACTGAAATTACTCAATAAGAGATTGACTAGTGAACTACACTGAAATTACTCGGTAAGGATTGACTAGTGAACTACACTGAAATTACTCAATAAGAGATTGACATGTGAACTACACTGAAATTACTCAATAAGAGATTGACTAGTGAACTACACTGAAATTACTCAATAAGAGATTGACTAGTGAACTACACTGAAATTACTCGGTAAGGATTGACTAGTGAACTACACTTAAATTACTCAATAAGAGATTGACTAGTGAACTAGTGAAATTACTCAATAAGAGATTGACTAGTGAACTACACTTAAATTACTCAATAAGAGATTGACTAGTGAACTACACTGAGATTACTCGATAAGAGACTGACAACTGGACTACATTGAAATTACTTAACAAAAGACTGACAACTGGACTACTTTGAAATTACTCGGTATGAGATTGACTTGTGGGTTACAGCAGTACATTGAAATTATTCAGCATATCACTGACTTTTGAATTGCATTGAAATTGCTCGATAAGGGACTGACAGGTGCACTGCATTGAATTTAGTCAATGAGGACTGGCTGTTAGTCTACACAGCTCGTGGTAACAGAATGTAATGTTTTAAAAGTTTCACTAGAACAATTCAAGGTCATATTCATTGTCGGGCCTGTTCATTAAGTTTATCGATATTTTGTTGAGAATGTCAGGGAATGCGGTCTATTTTCGTGCAAAACAAAAACCAAAGATTTGAATGCTTGTGTCCAATTTAGAAAATTTCCTTGACAGCCATTCAATACAGAAATGAAATTATTTTCTCTCTCTCTCCATATTCTCTCTCTCTCTCTCTCTCTCTCTCTCTCTCTCTCTCTCTCTCTCTCTCTATATATATATATATACTGTGTGTGTATACAATACATACTAATTTTGACTATGGATTAGTCCGTTTACCTGATCAAGATATAGATCTTATGGCGGGTGTGATCGATCAACAGGGGGTGCTCACTCCTCTTACATACTTGATCCCACCCCAGGTGTGTCCAGGGGTCCGTGTTTTTCCCCTACTCTTAATTTTGTATTCTTTATGATAATTATGTGATTCATCACTGTTCGTTATCTTCAGTTTTCAGAAATGAAAATTATATACAACTTCCTACCATCATCCACAGTCGATAGCCAAGGGTTCCGATTTGCTAATTCATCTTCACCCTTGGAGATGTACCTCAACTTTGTGTCCTCAGTAAACTGATTTTTAAGTGTCCCCGCACCAGTAAAGATGCGTCTAACATACGACGACCACGCGCAAGAGAATGAAAACAAAAAACAATCGCAGCAGTGGCGGAAATTTATTGGTTATGACACCAAACTCTGCCTTTGAAGACCAGTAATACAATATTTCGTGGATATCTTATGTTAGAAAGTTAGCATTCCCGGCCTCTCAGTTCACAAGGATCAGAGGGACTACTTGTCTGCATCAGATGTAAATATCTGCATAATGAGTCTTAATCAGTTGCCTGCCGGAGGCCATTTTCGTTGCCCATCCCCATCCTTTTTTGAAAGAATAAATAGAGAAAACATTTTCTTAATTGCTGAAAATGCCTTCATTAATTTATGTCATTACGTACCTTATCATACATGTGTACTTAGTTTATTGTTTGAGATGGTCATAGTCTACACTTCTTTAGTATGGAAGAAAATCTTTTAAAAGTGAAATCTTAAAGACAATATTGATTGCTTATTTATTTTAGCTGGGTTGGTATGCTTTCTCATATGTAGATTGTAGTTTTCATTGACCACCCAGCCTCCTTAAATGTGAAAAACATCTGTAAATATCAACTCACACGTTCATTTCACACCTCCAGCATTAGAGATCCAACGTCATTACGAGGGAACCTCCACGGGACATCACATACACACGTCGTCTCAAGGGAAGAGAAGGGCCCTGGGTTTCTTTCGCGAATATAACAATATATGCATGTACATTCTATTTAGCCATTTTAAATCACTAAATACATCTAATACTCTCTCTTAACAAAAGAGATTCTGAATAATGGTAACTTTCAATGGCAAAGACATCGATAGCAAAATTGTTTTGTATTGTACTCAAGCTAACAAAGCCCCTGTTTCATTACCTTAATTTCCCTGTAGAATTGGTTTCAAAATGCAAGCTATGTTACACAGGCAGATAATGCTTTTAAACAATACTTGTTAGGCATTACAGAAGCTGTATTTGTCAATCTTAAGGACGCGTCTTTTTAATTTTCTAAAACATTACTGTTCTCAGATTTGGAAATTCTTAAAACGGGTACTTGTAATTATGAGCCATACCCAGCAAGGAAACGGAAAGAAAATAAACGTTGCGACTTTCTACAACAATTATTAATCACTTTTGCATTATGTAAGATTATTACAGTCTTTCAATAATGAATTACTTTGACAATTTCTCCCCTACCGATTGAGTTGGTAGACACAATTGTAGTTGGGGACCCCTAACAAAGTCAACGTACATCATCTATCCCATTCCAAACCTTCACCTCTCTTTTTCTCCATGCCTCTCCTCCTTCCCCCACGCTTTCTCTCCATATGAATGTCTCTCTCTCTCTCTCTCTCTCTCTCTCTCTCTCTCTCTCTCTCATTAAGATCAGTCAAGATATAGCTTTCAAACCGAACTCATAATTAAGCTCGGAAGAATCGCGATATGGAAACAACATATTGAGTGCATTGTTTTGTAAAACACATTAACGAGCCTTTGAACTGTATTTAGTGATTATACCGATGCATAGTCAATTTTTAAGATAAAAGCATCTTTTAGTGATATTTTACAAAACAGTAAATTAACAAGGGTTAAATATGGCCTTATTTGGCTAAGGGAATTTAAAAAGAAATGATTTTTAAAAAAAACTTTTCAGCATATAAATTATTAAGAAAGTACATCATCATTAGTGATTTGTTACATCACAAGGTGCGTCATTACCGCTACTTTATCAAATCTTCCTTTGAAATACTGTACACGTGCTAATTTAAGCGGTAATTCATAGTAGGTTTGTTAGTCTTAATTACGTCGCTAAAATATGAAGATACATGTACTTGTCTCCAAAACATATTTCACATTCCATATTATGCAAATTAGTGATTTGGAACGATAGTTACAGGTTTCTTGGAAAAGACTTTAAAACCGAGGCCCTGTGTATCGCACACTATAGAACCTTCGCAGCCGCGGTTTTGAACGCAAAATATAGGTCCAAAAATGTGGCACTTCACCTACCTCTCTCTCTCTCTCTCTCTCTCTCTCTCTCTCTCTCTCTCTCTCTCTCTCTCTATATATATATATATACAGGTATATGTATAAAATATATATGAAAGATTCTGAATATGACGTTAAATAGCAGCCAATAAACAGTACTGGTAATTAGTCTGAATGTGTGTACAGTTAATTGTTTTATCGTTGCATAACCAGTTCGAATAAAAAATATATTTGTATGAAATGTCTCACTTTGTATTAGTGATAACTCTTTGACAAATCATCACTGAGGAAGACAGTTTAATTTCATTCGATCATCGTAACGATGCACATTTTATGTGTCCATAGTATTGGCGATGCTTGACCCTGCTAATGCGTTATACTAACGCCTAGTAAGAGAGTTATAGTATGTACCACTTAGTTGACGTCGATGCGGTGTCAGATAGATAAGTAATAAAAGCAGTGTTGTTTTCTAGTGAGTTTTCAGTTACTCAACAATGGGCGCCGAAGATGCACGAATACCAGTATCTGTCTAGTTTAAGAGCAATGTAACATGAAAAAGATTATAAAGCGATAAAAAGGAATGGGCTTATTACTAGTGTATTAAGCTAATTTCTGTGCCCTCTCATCCCAATATGTGGTTAGGAGTTTAGAAATTCATATCGGTCATGGTGCTTTCCTGAAACGAGCCGGAAAAGCTAGGATCAGTTCTGGAATGTAAAAATTTAATTAACTGCGTTCTTTTGATGTGACCTGATTAGATATGTTTAGAAATAGTTTTATTTTTAATGTTTTTATTTATAAACAACAGGGATCCCTGTATCAACGGCGTAGACTAAGCTCCAAGAAGAAATTCTGCATGAGAATTCAATATAAAGGGACATCTGCCAGGGAGATGAAATATTTTCATTACAAAGTGGTTTTTAATGTTCTCGAGATTAAAGATGCGACATTATATATATATATATGCATTGCCTGCTTGTCACAATTCCATTCTTGATTTTGTTCGGCATGCATACTACATAATAAAATCCATGCAGTCAAGGTCATACATAGAGGTACAATTCAAATAAAAAATTGAGATGCATTGCATCGCGAACATTTCTTTAGCTTAATTAAGTAGGAATCGCCTACAAAAGAATTTGCCACAATTGGGGCATTGTATGAAAAGGCGAAGACAACGAACAGTGATCAATCTCATAACTCCTATAAGGAATACAAATAGAGAGTTGGGCAAACACGGGCCCCTGGGTATACCAAAGGTGGGATCAGGTGCCCAAGAGGTGCAAGAATCCCCTGTCGACCGGTCACACCCGCCGTGAATCCTATATCTTGATCAGGTAAACAGGGTAATCCGTAGTCAGAATCAATGTGCCAAGAAAAGCCCAATAATTGGTGTGAAACACGCCAGACAGCATTTGACCAAATGACAGGTTGTATTGGCAAACTAGATCGTTATAACGACCAAATAATTTGCGAAATGCTGACTTTAAACGAGACCGTTGAACCCCATGTAACATGAACATGTTTGTCAGTAGCCTGCCTCGATTTACAAACTGATCTTATGCAGAACAAACTCTTGCTTATCGAATCAGTTGAGAGACATAAACACCATATTGAGGTGATAATGGAAGATGGCAATGGAGAAGCTGAAATCATCCCGTTTGTCATATAGTTGAGTTGTTAGTTTGCCGTTAAGGGGCATGGAGACGATTTGAGCTGAATTTTTTTTTTATTCCATTTTTGATATTTACATTGTTGCTTGACTAAGGTATTTCTAATGGTAAGTAAAATTTGAATGTCAGTTGAGACTCAATTCTTTGTTATGTAAACAAGGCTCGTGCCATGTTTTTGTTTACATATAGATTGCTCAATAGAAAATATCATGTTTAAAACAAAATGAGATGTGACAAACACTAGAAACTGTTTAATTAAGATTAGATCCTTTGATCCGCTCACGTACATGTATATTGCTACACAAGGTGTAGGTTTTAGCAGGGGTTTTAATTTTTTTTCAGATTACTATCTACTAAATTTGCATATTTTTTTTTCTAAATAAACAAATTTTAAATTCTAAGATATTATTATACATATGTACATATCCTCCACTTTTCATCCATATAAATTTTCTCTCTTGTGTTATTCTTCCTTCAATCAAAATATTTACATTTCCAATGTTTTTGACTTTGATGTCTTAACAAATTGTAATAAAAGTCATTTCCTAATGAACGCACTGCATTTATAAACAATATGCGCGTATGAATCTTGATCAATAAATTACGTCTATTTTAGAATGAAAGTTGAATATAAATATAAACAAATAAACATCATAATTTAAAATACATAAGGGTGAGAATTTCATACTCTTGAATATTTTTATGAAATTCATTCCTTACTTGTTTCCCCAAGATTGAGAATAGGGATCATAATTGGGGTTTTACAATTTGATATATATCTTGTTAGAAATAAATATCTTGTATGTAATCTTTGCAGCAGCAATTAATCCAAATTATATTTGGTTATTAATCGAAGTTCACAATAGACAATAAGGGCTGTAGATATTTTTTTTTCGATCGGGTTTTATAATCTGGCAAATGTTGGATCGAAAACGAGACTACCGCCATTTGTGTTTATTTCCAGTAAAAAAAAATATCATTTACTATTTCAGACATTAATTTATTTACAAGGTAATAAGTTCTTCCGATGACATACAAACATTTGATTCTGTTGAGTTTTAAGTACTTAATTCAAGTCATATAATGATACATTCTCATGAATCCATATCGCCACACTACTACAGAAGTAGACAGTACACGCGCGTATTTTAAAGAAACAAAAAGTGATGAATCATTTTGCGAGTATTGTAATGTCATACAATAATAAATATGTGGTTTTATGTTGTTGTGTCCTACTCGATCTTTTCTTTTTGAACTAAGAATATTTTGGTCACGATTTTCAATTATACACAATTGATGATACAATGATAACATGGATAAGTTAGGAATCCCTGTTTAACGAGGCCGCGAGGCAACCCCGCTGAAAACGTTTCTAATTTGGATTGAACACGTTATTAATGTACTAACACTGAGAGAAAAAAATATATAATAAATTAGGTTCTCTGACATCAGTATTTGGATGAAACATGTTATTAATATACTAATTAATAATAGATTAGGTTCTCTGACTAATAATGTACAAACTGATAATAGATTAGGTTCTTTGACATCTGTATTTGAAAAGTATCGTCGAATTCACCTTCTTTAAGATTTACAAATATGTCTACGGATAGGCAGAATTTTAGTTGGTTGTATATTGTTTACCGTCCCACTGGCGTATTTTTTCACCCATATGGAGACGTCAGCATTGCCGGTGAAGGACTGCAAAATTCAGGCCTATGCTTGGCGCTAATGGCCTTTGAGCAGAGAGGGATCTTTATCGTGCCACACCTGCTGTGACACGAGGCCTCGGATTTTGCGGTCTCATCCGAAGGACCGCCCCATTTAGTCGCCTCTTACGACAAGCAAAAGGTACCGAAAACCTATTCTAACACGGATCTCCACGGGACGGCTGCATTTTGAAGGCTTGAATCTCTTTTATTTGATAATGAGAAAGGTATATTTGTGCTGACAAAAATATATGAAAATGAAAATTGCATCAATTATCAGAGTTGGCCAGGCAAGGACTAAATAAAGATTTCAAATTCTGGCGTTAGAAATAGGTTATTAGGGTGCATGTATCTATAACAACACTATATAAATATTGCATGTAGTTGAGGGTCACAGCGAAAAATTTTACCCCGAGAAAACCATTGTCAACCGAGGTGTAGCCGAGGTTGACAATGATTTCTCGAGGGGTGAAACTTTTCAATGTTACCCTCAACTACATGCAATATTTGTTTTATTATACTGAATGTTATTTAAACAACAAAGTAGAAAAACTTACGTCCGTTGCCATTTGATCAATGACTGTCATGAGATATTTCGTATATCGATTCGCGTTTATTACAAACGCTCAAATGACGTCGTCTATCAATCTATGGCAAACCGAATGCGCATAAATTTGACGCATGTGATAATTTTTATATTATTATAGTTTCATGTAAAATACTCGAATCTGATTGGTCAAGCATTTGAAAAAAAACATATTGTTACCCTCTGAAAACAGAAAGCACGCGCTCCAGGGTGATCTTAACTAGCAACGGGTAACAGTACTTGACAACGGGTGATATTATAAAAAATGATCACAGGAAAGTATAATAAAAGAAGATATTTCAAAAATCATTATTGAAGAATGCATTTTTTGTGTTATTTGTTTTTCATTTCATGTATTACTCATAGTAATTATGCCCCACACAACGAAGTTCCGGAGGGTATGTTTTTGACCCGTTCGTCAGTCCCTTTCTTGTCAGCACAACTCCGACGAGACCGCTCTACAGAATTTCGTGAAACTTTGTAGTTATTAAGGTCACATTTTGTAAATGTGCATATTCCCAGGAAATTCTGATTCAATATTTTTTTCTGGGAGTTATACCCCTTTTTGAACTTGGAATTCCGAGCCCCGTCTGTCCTGTTCTTGTCAGCGCAATTCCTCTGAAACCGCTTAACGGAATTTCGTGAAAATTTGTAGTTAATAAGGACACAATGTGTAGATGTGCATTTACTCAGGAAATTCTGATTCAATAATTTTTCTGGGAGTTATGCCCCTTTTGAACTTATAATTTCGAGCCCGTCTGTCCTGTTCTTGCAGTATTGCATAGGATTACCATATGCGAGGCCTTGTCAATGGGGTATGTGAGCTTGCTCACTTTTTCTTTCATTAAGAAAACTCTTTCGGTGTATTCAAATGGTTCTCCGGGTAAGAATGTAGTGGCTTTAAAAAGCTCAGGAACATGAAATCTGCAATTTTTCAAATCATTATGAAAACTTTTTTTTTTCTATCGTTACTCTATAATGAACATATTTATATTGATCTACCGGTACTATGTCATGTACTTGTTCCATTGGAGATCAAAGTTCAGATTATTCATCTGTGGAGCTAATTTGACTCAGATGAGCAATGTTGCCTATTTGCTTCTTTTAGTTCGACTGGTCGAGGAGTTTATGTTATGGTACTGTGTCCGTCTGATGTCTAACATTTTTTCCGAATTGAGTATAGGAACAGTATGGCCATTGTTACTAAGTATAGATTGTTCTGTTAAACCATTTCAAATACTACTCCTGCAGGTTTTGTGGAATTTTAGTGAGACTTTGTTCACATGAAGACTACAAAGAGATACACAACTAGAAAACTGACACGGTCAGCAAGGGCCCCGTCGAGGTTTATTAGAGGAAAGTGACATATGTATTTGATATAGCAATGTTTGGGGCTGGTATATATGTTAGAATTAATAATACATAAAGATACATTGGAATGCTAATTTGTGAAAAAGGAATCATGAAGCATATTTATGAGAGACTTATGCAATTTAAATTACTTCTGTTCGACACACACTCATGACATCCACTCAAACACAACAGAGTGCAACAAAATCCCATTGTAATAGGGGATTCAAAATGGATAACTGGTACAAAATATGGTACACACTATTCGAAAAGGATTATGAATTTGACATATTGATGTCTTGGAAAAGGAAATTCTGACATCGGGGCTCTAAGCGTTTTCAAACACATTGTCATTTGATAAAAGTGTTCTACATTTTTAAAATAGAGATTAATATGTCTTTACATACATAGCTGAAAAAGTTTCCATTATTCCTAGCCGAGACATACCATGTATGCGCAAAAAATTCATAAGCAAATATTAAAATACTCACGTAGAAAATGTGGACCTTACTGTCAACAAGCGCAGTGAAACACGCCATTTCGAGATTTTCGCCGACGAAAGCTCGGTAACAGTAATGAATAAGGTACTCAATTTGTATCTATTTTGTGACTTTCTTTATTAAAAGGAACAGTTCTCTAATGTGTAACGTACAATTACTACATAATTCAATAACTTGAAGCATGAAGCAGTTTCACTTTGCAACCGGATATAAGAAATTTTATTTCGTATTCCGATCCCGATCGAAAGTTGTTGACTGGGAATGACGTGTTTTAATTCAATATACATGTAACGTCAAGCATTTTTTTAAATATCGCATTTAAAAAAAACCAAATATATACACATACACAATGTTGTAGAGTTATTTCTTGTAAATTTTATATATATATATATATATATCAATACAATGCATATCATAATTCAAATTGAATTATCTCCCTTAGACAGTGGTAAATAAATACGGTCATAATAAGAAAGATGATGACATTCAAACAGACAGACAAAGTGGCATGACTTCAAAATCTATAGGTATCTTCCTCTTATTGTAAAGTATTTTTGTACAAAATTTGAAAACTGTACAATGAGAACTGTTTGAGTTATCGTGTCACAAAGAAAGTGTTCATAATAACAAAAGATAATGACACACATTCAGACAGACAAAGTGACATGACCCCAAAATCTATAGGTGTCTTCCTCTTATTGTAAAGTATTTCTGTACAAAATTTGAAAACTGTACCATGAAAACTGATTGAATTATTGTGTCACAAAGAAAGTATTGATAATAACAAAGATCATGCCGTACAGACAGACAAAGTGAAATGACCCCAATATCTATAGGCTTTTTCCTCTTATTGTACATTATTTCTGTACAAAATTTGAAAACTGTACGATAAAAACTGTTTGAGTTATCGTGTCACAAAGAAAGTGTTGACGGACGGACAATGTGATTACTATAGGGCTTCCCGCATTTCATGCGGCCCCTAATAATTTATACCAATATATTTCGATGAGCAGTATGACCACTATTAATGAAATACATAAATCTGTGAAATAGCTCTCAATATTTTTCTGTTCCTATACATGTACATATTTTGCCTGATGATAATAATACTCTTACCAATGAAGACTACACAAAGGTCCATCAACGTCTGAGAATTATAGTTGCCGGTTTTTATCCAACTTTCTTATTTTAAATTCACAATATACACGGATCTTGTCGGATGTCTTTTGTGTATTAAAACAAAAATAGCGAACGAAAGTAGAAAAAAAATAAGAATCAAAAGTCGGGTTTCTTCTATTACAGCCTTTGGATTTCAGAATACATTAGTGCGGGTCAAAGGTTAGACTCTCACTAGTGTGATAATACGTCCGGAAATGATGTAAAATGTAGCAGTACTGGGAGAAATAGATACTTAACTGTATTTACAAATTTTCTATATATAACAATATGGTCGTTATACTAAATTACTGAAATGATTAATCTTTAAAACAATTTCCAATGCTGCTGCTCCAAGAACCGGGTGGTCGTGAGTTCGAGCCCCGCTCGTGCCATGGCCGCGTCAAACCTAAGACGTAAATATAGGTAGTGATTGCTCATTTGTCAAACGCTCGGCATTTAGAAGTGAGAATCATGGGTTTTTCGGATATGACATTAAGAGCTGAGTTCCAGTGTCGTGACAAGCGTTGGCACATTAAATAACCCTTACTGCTACTGACCTGAGTGCTAAGCATAGGTCTGAATTTGTGGTACTACACCTACAGCTGATGTCGCTCAATATGAGGGGAAAATTCTCGACGGGACGTAAAGCAAACAATCTTAATTTACTCGTTGCGATAGCCTAAGGTTCGGGCGTTCGCTTCATAACTGGGAGGACAAGCTTCGATTTTCGACCCTGGTAAAGCGTTCGCTTCGTAACCGGGAGGTCGTGAGTTTGAGCCCCGCTTGTGCCATGGCTGCGTCAAACCTAAAACGTAAATAAAGGTAGTGATTGCTGTTTCGCCAATTGCCCGACATTATAGAAGTGAAATTCACGGGTCTTTCGGCCATGACCTTAGAGTGGAGGTCCCGTGTAACGGTGGGCGTTGGCACAAAAGAAACCCTCGCCGCTTTGACCCTAAGCAAG
This sequence comes from Ostrea edulis, assembly GCF_947568905.1. Classification (NCBI taxonomy): domain Eukaryota; kingdom Metazoa; phylum Mollusca; class Bivalvia; order Ostreida; family Ostreidae; genus Ostrea; species Ostrea edulis. The sequence continues at coordinate 57,382,499 of NC_079167.1, forward strand.
ATGCAAAGGTCAAATCTTGTGTCACTTCAACTTCAGTTGGTGACGTATCAATATGAGTGAAAAATTCGTGAATGTGATGTAAATCCCCTACAGACAATATCATGTCTGTAACGAAGAATATAGTTATCTGACAAATCTCCAACACGTTTGGTTTAATTTTATTGAGAATTCCTACGCATAAAAACTACATAGATACTTGACTAAGCACATGCTCTAGCGCTTGTTAGGGGCGAACATTTAACAGAAGTCGTTTGTATAACGACCTCTGTTGGCCAGTGATGAAATACTGAATATAACATCGCAATTTGATGTAAACAAAATGTGGGTTTACAATGTACAGAGATCTTTAGTTTAATTTCTTAAATTCAATACTTTATCAAATTTTCATTCGTTCCGTATCTCGTAAATACTGATCAATGTAGAAAATAGCAGTATGGATCCCACTTTCCGTTAAATACTTCACTTTGGTGGACCACTTTCTGTAAAAGAATTCGAAGCAAGTGCACGGTATTAATACTGTTTTACTGACTGTCATACAATTTATAACAAAGAGAAACAATTAATGAAATTTCAGGTTTTCTATAAAATTAGAACCACAAATGATGCATGTTGTTACACGAATGCTATTCACTTGCGAAGTTAAATTACAAAAAGACAATTGATTAAATTCTGGAACGCGTGACCAAAATTTAACGGAGAGGACCATTTTCATTACAATAATTGTTGGTACTGTTACATCCATCTCCTACTCGACTGTAGTACTAAATCATGGGGAGATAAATACACACATGTAATTAAATCAGTGTTCGAACTGAATAGAACAATCAATGACAGATATTTATAACATAGTATAAGGGGAAAAAAGCTATACAGAGTGTAACAAAGAAGTTTATCCATCGAGGTGTCGGCGTAAATTTTCACCGAATACTTTAGAAATTTCTATTGTAATGTTTTTAAAAAATGCAACAGATGTCAACAGTTCTCACTTTTCACTATATGATGTATCAAATTCATTGCAGACTAGCGTGCAATTACCCGACCTTAGTAGACTTATCTGTGTATACAATAACCCGTGCGTGTTGTACGTCAGGCTTGTGCAATTCGCTTGAATTTGCTTTTCTTTGTCATTCTCTAAGCTTTGAATTTTCTAGATACAAAATTTACATTTATACCTAACCAGTAACTCCACAATTTACGATACGATTGGTTGATTGTATAGTGTTTAACGTCCCTGTCGAGAATCTTTCACTCACATGGAGACGTCACAATTGCCGGTGAAGGGCTGCAAAATTCAGGCCTATGCTCGGCGCTTACGGCCTTTGAGGAGGGAGGGATCTTTATCGTGCTACATCTGCTGTGACATTGGATCTCGGTTTTTTGCGGCCTCATCCGAAGGACCGCCCCATTTAGTCCATGTAGTCGCCTCTTACGACAAGCAAGCCTATTCTCACCCGGATCCCCACGGGACACTTACGATATGACATCACCAGTCGCGGTAGCTCAGTGGTATATTGTTCACTGAGTTCAAGCCCGGCTCGTGCCATGGCCGTGTCAAACCGTAGGATCTGAATTTTAATCAATAAATAGAAAAAAGAAAAAACTCTATCTATATACTAGGAAGTAAGATCACCACTGCTGGGGAGTACAAGCTCGCATTTCTAAAGCCACAAGAGCGTATGCTGCTCTGCGGAACATCTGGAGGTCAACAAAGTTTAGCACCAACACCAAAATTAAGATCTTCAAGAGCAACGTGCTTGGGTCCTACTATATGGTGCTGAATCTTGGAATCTTGGAAAGTAACCAAGTCTATTTCCAACAAGCTGGATGTATTTCAGACCCGATGTCTCCGCAGAATATTGCGCATCTTCTGGCCTAACACCATCTCAAATGACGAACTGTACAAAAGGACAAACACCACTCCTCTATCCCAGACGATCAGAAAGAGAAAATGGCTGTGGCTAGGATATGTATGCAAAATGTACCCAAATTCCATCCCAAGGGTTGCTTTGAAATGGTCACCAACTGGCAAGAGAAAGAAAGGAAGACCAAGAGAGACCTGGAGAAGATCGGTGGAGAAAGAAATGAAAGATAACAACTGGAGTTGGGGACAGGTCCAGAAATGGGCAAAAGACAGACCAACATGGAAGTCTCTGGTGATGGCCTTATGTGCTGACCAGCACGAAGAGGACTAAGATAAGATAAAGATATACATGTATAATACATCAGATGTGCAATAGCATTTTGACCCCCTCCTCGATTTTGTTATTACATTCGCCGAAACAAACCTATTCTCCGGCACGGTTAAGCTGATGAATGATTTTCTTTCTCAGCCGTCTCTTCAAAAGTCTAAACTCCCTCGCAACAATCCGACAACGGACATAATTTAACGTTATTTTGAAAATTTCTGATAACCATGCCATGACGTCACGAAATCACATCTCCACACAAAATAATTGTTATATAGGCCTAAGGGAAAGCAAAACTGCACAAGAGTGAGTCAATTTAATATATTTATTGATTCAAAATCAAAACAAACAATTTATTTTTTTCTCATCACAATAGTATATGTCATCAATTTTACCTAAAATTTGTAAGTTTGATTAATGTGGTAGAGTCAGATTACTGCTACTACAAGGGAAATTTTTTGATTTTATTGTCCGAGAACCATACTGACACCTTACACATGAAGGTTTTGATTCAATCTGATTGAAATACAGATCTCTCAATTCGGCTAAGAAACCACCTTATACACAACTAAAGGAAGGTGTAGTTCAGCGTTCCAACGTCAAATGGTTTACACGGACTTCCTGACTTTTATGTTCATATTTGTTTTGTTCTTGCTTTGCATAGCTAGACTGCTTTGTAGCTTTTTTATTTTTCCATAACCTCAATCTATGTAGCCAGATGATGTATGAAGTAAACATTGAAAACGCATACTATAGTCCAGTAAATCTAGAATAAAAGTTCCGTTCCCCCTTGAATATAAAAAATTCATGAAATCAAATTTTATTCAGCTCCCCGTCATACATCTTACGAAGGCAATGTAATTGATTTGTTGTTTATACGAACTTGAATTCAGCAGTGTGCTGCAATAAACCATTATGGACTATTTTTGGTTGTAAAGATTGTATTCCTACGCATTCTCAGCGTACTGAGGATCTCGATCATTAATGAGCGACTGGAGATCAAATGCATCTATTACCTGCTGAGGATTTTACGTTTTTGTGAACAGTTTTCAAAGGGCATGAAATTCTTTCCACAGACAGAAAACAATTATAAATGATAACACAGACAGTAGCGGGATAAATATATAATATATGTAATTATGTTTATTTCTCGAGCCTGGGAAATATACAGAATCATATAAAATTTCATGTAATCAAATAATTTCTTTTTAAAGAACATATTGCGTGTCCTTTCCATGCGATCATTTGGGAGTGCAGTGTAAAATCTTTCCAAGGGCGTGAAAAACATGTTTTAAAAATTAATTAAATGACATTAAACTGACGTGGTGCGTGTTCCAAATTTAGTGTGCTTTATATATTTTCTACAGTATATGAATTAAAAATATGGCCAGTTGGTTATTAAAGCAACATCGCGAAATCACTGAAACTTGACCCACAGGCACTTAGTATTGACTGAATATAGATTGGGAAATATGCAGAATAATGTAAAATTTCATATATAATTAAATTATTTTTTTAATGATAATATTGCATCAGCCTTTCTTTCCCTGCTATCATATGCAAGTGCAGTATAAAATCTTTGTAAGGGCGTGAAAAAAATGTCTGTTTAAAAATTCATAAAATGACATTAAATTGGAGTGTTGAGTGTTTCAACCTTAGTGTGCATTATTTCTTTTTTCTGCATGGATTGAAAATATGGCCAGTTAATTATTAAAGCTACATCTCGAAATCACTGGAACTTTACCTATAGGCATTCAGTATTGACTAAATCTGACAAATAAATCCCTTTGACAACCATAAATCAGAAAAATATTTCCGGCATGCCAATGTGTTTAGTGATGGTTTGATACAGTAATTGCCCATTTTATGGTACATGTATAACCAAAAGTCTCAATTCTCTGGAGACAAACGACAACTATCTTTTCGTGAAAAATATTTTCGAGACGCAGAACGAAGCGTTCCATAAATATTGATATCAGTAGCACATCAAAGAACTTTCTGCACTTAAAATATTGATATCAGTAGCACATCAAAGAACTCTATGCACTTATAATCACACACACATTTAATATCAGCTGCAGATCTGCGATGTAAGAATACAATGATACAAGGCCACAACCGTGCGCATTTTTTTCTGCGCCGTAAATCGAAGCTTTTATAAGGTGTGGATCTGTACCTCTCTGGTCCCAATATTTTTCCTTGAGAGCTACAGATGTCTTCTAAAGTTTTCTTGTTAGATTTTCTATGTGTGTTCAACTTGGGCATTAATACTGTGTTATTTAGTTGAGGATGCTTAGTTTGTCGTAATCAGGAAGTACAAGCTTTTACACAACATTACTGAATATGTGTTTAGTAATGGCACACAGCGCCTATTATTAGACATCCATGTATTTTAAATATTCCATATTTGGAACTTTTGGTCCATCTTGTCATTACTTGCGGTTGGAGGACCCTAATCAGGCTGTTTCTGTATATGCTACATTTAATTCACATAATACAATCTTTACGCAATGAAGATATTTTAAACATATCGAAATGTAGTTTTGCGTGATGTTGTAAGGCAATGCATTACCAGATCTGAAGTTTGAAATTAAAAATCTTATCGATGTGCAACATTTTCATTCTATTTTCTAATCCTTCTCTTGTAGACGACTTCGGTTGCAGTGTCAGTTTTCACACTAAGTGCCATCTCAGTGGAACGATGGTACGCCATTTGCTATCCGCTTCGCTTCAAAAGCACCAAGAGGAGGGCCAAAATAATTATTCTTGTCATTTGGATTATCGCATTTCTTCTTGCCTTACCCGAGATAATCGTCGCAGATCTGAAACGTTTTGTAGAGCGTCAATATATAGACCTCCTCGTCACGTGTGGACCCCGCTGGCCCGACATGTCGAACCAGGTTGTCTACCAAGGCTTTATGATAGTCTTTATGTACTTACTCCCATTAGTTCTGATGACTGTCACTTACAGTATGATTGCAGTTGTCCTGTGGACTGGCAAAATTCCTGGCGCTATTGAATCTGGTAGGTTATATTTGTTTCCATTATACCATTTTAACAATATGCATGAGGGGCACCTATCTAAGTATAGAAAGACCCGATAACTTAGGATGGATTATTGGACGCGCTGAGATGTGATATTTTGTGTCATTCTTTTGACACAGAAATATTAGTGTCGCGGTTTTTTGGTGTACATTGTAATAAGGTGTATGTAACGACATAGAATAAAGCAGGGTATCGGATCATGTAAGAAAAATCAAATGATTTTCTCAATTTTTTCTTAAGAAAAGATCAGGAATAGGACATCAAAAATGGTCCGGAGAGGTATAGCTACATATAATTCAAAATATCATTGAAATTCACTACATTTTGTTACTTTTCTCATTTACGACCTTATTCTCATAGTTTTGAAAACCTTTCCTTTGCTGTAAATTTGTTAAACTGGAGACACTGTAAGCCAGTACTTTCATTTTTTTTTCAAATGAGAGAATAGTGATATTTTACAATACGCCGTTGATTCCATTGATAATAAAGTCCCCTATCATTCAAGTTCCCTAGACCCCATCCTAGCTTTAAATGTTGCAAATGCAAGTAAGAAAAGGTAATGTGGCCACATTTTTCATAACTGACTATATGTGTACTATATGCACTAATGGCGGATACATTCTAATCTGTTTTAATGACGACAATAAGCCATCCTTAAAGCTATATATGCCGTAATCTTTCGATATTATCGTAGGAATAAAGCACATGTGTTTTATATCAAGCTATTTAAGTTATACACTTTATGCAAATCATGCAATTTAACTCAGTCGGATCAAAAAGTAATCAAACTAATTCCCTATTTTTAGAATTACATGTGTATGTATTCTCCGAGTCGGGTAGTGAACACCCCATTTCGAAATAGTCATGACCTCACAGACTGTTGGCGGGACACATTCAGCGATAAAAGACAGACAGACGGAAACGGGGTAGAGAGAATCATTTTGAGCAAAGAAGGGGGAGTTAAATTTCATGTTTAACATAAAATCACCATCAGTACGGCTACATACTGTAAACGAAATTCTCATCTCACATGGTGTTTCTAATATTTTCTCGCGCGCTTGCGCACATCCACCATAAACGTCATTCCTTCATAAATGTGCGTTAGAAAATCGTCGTTTTTTTCCTTATATTGAGTAGACCAGTACTTCTTTATTATCCGTATTTATAATTTGTCGAAATTGTCAAATCGTATTATTTTTCACAGTTTATCATACTGACAAAATTTTGGTCTGGTTTTTAACATCGAACAAAATACTGTTTAAAACGACAGATATACCTTTAAGCGGTTTTTTTTATGGCATACACATCCCGACACGAACTTCAATTTATTCGATCCCATCCAAGAACCGTTCTTCGAGCAGAGCTTAAGAATTATCCGCTTAAGGACCGTAGAGAATTATTGCAGAGATGGGGAAGGGGTTTTCTCTAATTAAAATGGTAAATCCAAGAAGTGGACAGAGAGATGTGCCTTCGGCGCCTCGACTGTAGAGAAGAACCAGTGGACGATCATGTCACAAAGAATAGAACTACAGACTGGTTGAAACCGTTCAAATACCCACACTCAGTCAAAATTACTTGTTTAAAGATGATTCTATAAAGACTGGGGAATGTTTACCATTGCTGTTATTAAAATGTTGTGTACATGTATATCAAGTATAAATTAAGAAGTCGTCCCAAACAGGTATTTAATCAAACTTGAGTGGAGGCGCCGTATAAACCATAGTACTCAGACTCGTAGGCATGGGGAGTGATGTTAGTAGTCGCTTAGCCTTTTTACGTGACCAGATTCGCCCAGGTTATACCTGTCAATTGTCGTCAGTCGACCGTAAACTTTTGAATTTAGGTACAGGGCATCTTTAAGAGGAACGAGCTTTTAGCATTGTGAATTTCCTTGTCCTTATCACTTTAGGGCACACGAGAAAGACCAAATCTTCCAAGATGGGAAGTCCGTAACTGCAGTTACCGACATCTTAAGATGGAGAACGCTGACACGGTGTCATATTCCTGTAATTTACAAGCAACACGTCGCTCCTTTATTTAGGGTTGAAGGAGGGGGACACCTTCTATCAAATTATTCACTAAATTTTAAACAAAAGACCAATGGGCTGAATTTTAAACAAGGAACCCATGGGCCACAACGGTCACTTGAGTAAAAGAAGCTAAAATATTTGAAATATTGCTGTACGAAATGGACAATAATAATTTTCAGCGAAATTATCCAATAAAAAAACTTTTGCTATGAAAAAATGTTGATCCCTGCACAAAACCACGAGGGAGTCGCATTGTTTTTACTACAAAAACTATTAACGTTACCATTTGTGACAGTAACTTACTATTATATATTGATTTTGTAAAGTGATAGTTCATGTAGATTGCTTGGGAATATTTATTTATTTATCTAATGTAAATGGTTGCATTAAAACAAAAGCAAATCTGACCTTAAGGACGAATACTCTCGCGGGATTCATCCTATCGTGTGTAGGTATATTCGTAATAAAGTGTATTTAGACCTTTAATAAACAAACTTGATATAGAATCAAAACATATAATGAGTAGAAAGCAACATAAGGATCAGGTCGATATTCGTGTGTTTATGACATGGACGAGAACTGCCCCCCCCCCCCCCCCCCGTGACTTTGAGAATATTAAAATGTACGAGTCCAAAACAACACTTTCCACGAAAATATATTTTGCACGTGTAACACCCCAAGGGACATATTGGTCTTATCTATTGAAAACCCCTTAGTCATAAGCAACATAAGTATACATTTATGTCTTTACACACCTCCAAGTAACTTTTGTGTCGAGTATGACCTTTTATCCCTTTAAAAACGTTTCAGGTTTTTCTTCCATTGACCTTGTCGTTGTGACCTTGGTACAGGATCATGGAACCCTCACGGGTTATAAACAGTTATAAACATTAACTGATGCTTGTATCATTGCTGTGGTGTTTTTCCTTTGATGATCACTGTGTTTTTATTTTTGATACACCACGACTTGTTGTGCTCTAACAACCATACTCTATCAAGATAGAGCATGTCAGGGTGAATCGACAACCTCGATGACATTTGACCTTACATCGGAGGAGAAACAATATAAATAAACTAGTCAATTTTATTATCAATAAAACAAACTCAAATAAACGTATTGGATATTCCGAGCTGTCTTCTTGTTTTCTTACTTCCAACACAAATCGTTGCATCCAGTAATTCATCTCGGTCAAAAGTGGGACATTGTCCCGTGCGGCACGCCACTTGTTGAACGTTTCAATTGCCCATTTAGTATTTTGACGAGTGTTGGTCTATCAAATGCTGAATTTCATCATCGGACACCGGTTCAAGTCGTTCATTTTTCATCACGACCTCAGGACTGGAGAAATTTGGCGCACTCAAATCAGTCTCCATAAGCAACATAAGTATACATTTATGTCTTTACACACCTCCAAGTAACTTTTGTGTCGAGTATGACCTTTTATCCCTTTAAAAACGTTTCAGGTTTTTCTTCCATTGACCTTGTCGTTGTGACCTTGGTACAGGATCATGGAACCCTCACGGGTTATAAACAGTTATAAACATTAACTGATGCTTACTATCTTCAGTGCAGAAAAGGAATTTCTGTAAAACGACACGCAAATTAAATGAGTAATTTTTCTGTAGCTCTTGGATTTATTTCTAAGTTCGTATGCAGACCCAAAATGCATTCAAGCAAGAAGAGCATATGTGTTCTGGTATAATATCTAACTTTTTAAAAAAGTTTGCACCAGTTCAGATGTATTTTCAAGTTTTGTCCTTATCAGCATACTTTATACATTTGAACATCGCAATAAAGAACATGATCATCGGTAGTTTGTATAAAGTTTTCAATTGTCTTCTTGCATGTTATTGATTGTACAATACTAATTTTTTCAAGCCCAGATTTTCTATTAGCGGTAACCAAATTTCCTTTCGTCTGAAGTAGTCAATCTTTTCAGCAATGAACCCCTTTGGCGCGATACCCAATTCCACAATTCCCAGCGAAAGTATACATCATTTTTATGATATCGATACATCTTTTTAAACATCTTTTCTTCCCTAATTGGTCCACGACAACAAATGATTCTTCTGCAGTATTCAGTCCTCAAAACTATTTTCGAGGATTCTTGAAAGCGTACATTTATAGATGAGTGTATTGCTGTAATGTATCAGTACAGTTTGGATCAATGCGCTCTGGATTTCGTTTTTCTTTTATAAACGGGTGATTTTTCAAAGTTTTAAATTGACGTCTGATGTAACAATGGATGACTTCCATAGCATAGAACAATTAAATAAAAATCCCGGGACTTAATGATAAATATATACGTAGTACAATAGAAAATGAATTGTGAAAAAAAAAACCGACATGCATTGGGATATACTTTATCATGTTTAATTTATATCAACAATCCCCCTCCCCAACAATTCAAACATTGTAAAAAAAAAAAAAAAAAAAAAAACCTGAAGGCGTATAATATATTTACATTTCAAGTTTTCAGAGATGAATTTTACCAGTTTTTTGAGAGTCTTTTTTTCAAAATTGCTAGGATGGTATTTGAAATGGTGACATGTGTATCTGATGTTGAACTTAACTATTGATACCCTGAATTCCAAACAAGTCAATGATATTTAGAAACACTAAAAACGTAATAAATAACAAACGAACCGTGTAAAAATAGATCAACCGTGTTGAAACAGATAAAACCCCTGACATTTCACATTTGAAGAAAACAAACAACTGTCCAGAAACATTCGATCCATTTTGGGTTCTTAAAATAGACACTTATCTGTTGTAGACTGTTAATTAATGTATAAAATGTATGTCTCAGTCATGGTAACAATTAGGGCAAATAATTCTATTTTGTTCTAATTGATTACACTTTCAATATATACTTTACTTTGACACTCAGGGAATGCTTTAAATATATAAAAATATGTTTGCCATCGGTTAAGACAAATGATGTAAAAAAAGGATAAGATGAGGAAAAGTTTCCACTGTGAGCTGCGTTTACACCAGAAACGGCCACCATATTGCTCTTTCGCCACGTGCAGAGATGATGGTTCTGCTACTGACAGCGAGTAGTGAGGTCCAGTTTTATATTGTTTATAGCAGCAGCGCTGAAACAGATAACCTACTCGGTCCACATGCTCCCTTTCGATAACATGGCCACGGTAATTGCTGTCTAATTGTGCAATATACATGTCAGCACTTGATATGATTGACATCGTTCGAAATACATATGTGTGTTTCAACTCAACCAGCGCGCTGAAATAGTTTTTCTTGATCTCCTGTTTCCCTCTTTGTTAGTTATCATACTCTTAAGTGATGGTATATTTCTGAGTCTTTTTTGTATGGATGTTGCGTAATTGTTATGGACATCTGTCAGTAAAAGCGACACATTTCTGTAAAAATCCTTAAGAAAACTTCATGATTACCTTGAAAAACATATTTTTGTAAACTTATCTTTATAGGTAAATACCGAAGTCTGGGATCCGAATTGATTTATAGAAATCATGTCCATTTTAGGTTAAACTGGGGAAACAAACTTGTCAGTGTGGATTCCAATGAAAATAAAATCTAATACGGTATCGTCAACATTCGAAAGAATGAGCATTCAGCTGCTGTAATTATTGTCTTTATGATGAATGTCTAAAATTTAGTTAATTATTTTTAGCCAATAAACCGATGATGGATTGCAAGGTGAATAGGGCGGAGGAACAACTAGAATCGCGGAAGAAAGCAGCCAAGATGCTCATCACTGTCGTCATTGGGTTTGCTGTCTGCTACTTTCCCGTTCACCTGTTTAATATTCTCAGGTAAAAAAGTCATCATGTAATCATGGCGAGAATTTATGTCTTTAAGTGGTGGAACTCATCCCCACTCTAGAGATCTTCTATCACACTCGAGTAAAGGTTACTCAAACATATGTTAAACCGATTGCCTCTGCACTTCTCTTGGAGTAGCACTTCTATCAACATCCGCAAAAATCATTATTTTCTAATTTATTGGCATCATTAACACGCAGTGTTTAGTTTAGAAATATGTCTTCCAAGATGACTTAATCTAGGGAATTACGAATTTCTGTGTACAATTTAAAAGTAACGAAGTAATTGAAAGCAAAAGATGTCAAACATTCCTACTATTCTTCTACAAAACTAAAACATTTCGACCACCTGAGTAGAGATATGCATGCAAGTTCCTGTACATTCACCATAACGTAATTCAATTTAAATACATGCACGTCTTATAAATCTTATTTGCATAGATTCTTGATAAAATTGTTCGAAACGGAAGTCTGTGTAGAGACTGTAGCTCCATTGTTCTAGAGTTTCGTGACAATGAACACACACACACACACACACACACAGAGAGAGAGAGAGAGATAGAGAGAGAGGGGGGGAGAGAGAGAGGATGAATACTGTAACTTTACTTTAAAAAGTTTAAGTCAGAAAAACATACATTACAGAGAAAATAGCACACAGATTCTCACACAAAACTTTGGATAAGTAAGAGCTAATTAAACTAAGATAAGAAATTGTTTCATAAACAATTGATGGATAATATATATTATTTCGATAACTTGAGTGAAACAATTAACAATTTATAGTATGCATACCGTGAACGCGACAGATGTTTAACAGGTGGTGACTGGTTTTTTTCGCTTAGTACTTGTACTTAAAGTGAATTTATTTTGTCGCGACCAGGGTTTAAACGAAGCGAGTGTTTTATGGACTGAATTAATCTAGCAGTTAATTCAAAATTTAGAATAAAATCAATTGTAATTGTTTGAATGCAGATACATTCGTTGACAGAAACTTTCTTTGCTATTATACATATGTGATACAGCCGGCGACAGAAACTTTCTTTGCTATTATACATATGTGATACAGCCGGCGACAGAAACTTTCTTTGCTATTATTCATATGATATACAGCTGGTGACAGAAATTATTTTTCTTTCTATTATAGATATGCAAATGCACTGAAATCTGCAGCTCCTCACTCCATTCAGATAGTGTCAATGGTGTCACATTGGTTGCCGTACCTCAACAGTTCTATCAACCCTATCATTTATAATTTTATGAGCGGTAAGTAGAACAGTAGTCGAAAGATCCAATAACTTTTTATCTGTGCCTGGTGCCATTGCATGAACATCATCTAAAATGAATAACTAGATGTCAGGCGACAGCAAAGCTAGTGCATTGGTTGAAGGGGTCATGCAGAGTTAGATATTTTCTAGACTGCAAAGATGCCTTTTGTCTAAGTCATACTGATTTCAAAAGGACATGCTGTCATTTTTTTCAATACCAGAAATTAAGTCAAACGTCAATTTCAAGGAGGTCACAAGGTCAGAATGAAGGTCCTGTCAAGGTTAGAATGAAGGTCCTGTCAAGGTCAGAGTGAAGGTCATATCAAGGTCAAAATGAAGGTCCTGTCATTTAGAAGATATGGATTGACTTTAATTTGAGAACTAACAGTAAGTCAGACTTCAAGGTAATGAGAAATAGAGACATTTGTATTTCTAAAAAGGTCTCGTCATGTACAATACATATAGTACATATCAAAACCCTGTCTCTTGTATGGCCATGATTTAAGTTTTTTAAAAGACCAAGGTCACAGATCACTGTTTGGTTTCATAAAAAATGAGTTTATATCAAGAACTGTTAACTAAACCCTGACTTATAGGGATCAAGATATATTGAAATGGTTTTTAGGTTTTGAAAAGTAGGTTCAAGGTCACATATTTCCATTGATGTAGGTCATACCTCCCGCTCCTTGGAAATTCGTCCATAGTGAGCAAATATATTTTGAAATGAGAACAATAACGCATTCCCTCACTACGGACGTTTTCATGAATCATATTTCGGTCATTATTTTACAGCCAAATTCAGAAAAGAGTTCGCAGTAGCCTGTTGTTGCACCAAAAGAAAAAGAGCATTCAGTGTGCAGTACAGAAGCGGGGTATCAACATTCAGCTGTGCGTCCCAATACAACCACCGCAACAACAGCAACTCCTGCACAGAACAAGTCCTGTTGTCAACATATCCTGATCGATAATATATATATATATATATATATTTGTGATAGTTGAAATTGTTTACATGACGTCTTAATTAAAAGTGTCGTTTGTTTCCTATTTTCGACCGACTCCGAAAGAAATTCTGACCTTAACATTTTTTGTTTTGTTATTACTCTCAATTTCACAAGTTTGAATGCACGCTTTTAAGATTTGCTGAAAAATGTTTTGCTCATTGAATTGTCACTTTTACAAAAATAAAATATAATTCTTCCTACCGACCCATCGGTCAAAATAGTGGGTCCGAAAGGGGAACAAACTAGGTTTTAATTAGGCCTGGTTGTTTATATTTTAGTTTCAAAGTTTTTTTGTAATAGTATGAAGAGTTTATAAATTTCATGTTGATTAGCTGGTCTGTTACAAAGTAACTGTTCTGTTTTATATTAAACGTAGATACATGTGTACCTGTATGGTGTCATTGTCAGTGTTTGTATCATATATCTGGTCATTTTGGCGCCCTGGGAATGTTGGCTGTTTTAGTGGATGATGAAACTTCACCAAATGTAAAAGCGCCAAATTAAATATTTCAGGTATTAAACGAAACATAGCCAAATTTAGAATAAAGCCCCAAGATTTCAAGGTGCTTTTGAACAATCAAAATCCGCCAAAATATCCCGACGCCAAAATAACGTGATATACGGTAAATGTAGATCAATAAAGACTCCAACGTTTTCATCCTCCCACAATTTTTGCATAAATTATATACATGTATAGGAGTGGTTTGTTTGCTAATTGTACAGGAGTAAAAAAGAGTTCAACATTTGATATTTATTTAGAAAAGTACTTGACTCCAATTGCCAGAGAGAGAGAGAGAGAGAGAAATCCAATGTATTTTTATCACGTTAATGGACACTTTCCTAGAAATGGAAAGATAAATCGATCAGGTATTAATTCGCATTTGTCGAGATGAAGCGAGTCCACCACACCTGAGGACCCCACGGCCATGAAACATTTTAAACTCGAGTCAACATCTGTACACTGCGATGAAATCATACAGAATCAAATAGTTCAAAATTTTAAAAATGCTTTGTAAGATAATATCAGCAGAGTGCTGTTGATTTATTATCGGTTCCATATAGTTAATAAAAATCTCAGACTATTGAAATTATGGCTCAAGTCTTTGTCAGAATTTACTACAAGTTTAATGTATTTCTCCTCACTTCCATATCTCCGTCCACGAAAGTACCTCACCAAAGTCTCATGAATAGAAAACCTTGACAATGCACAAACAAAAATTACACGACTGTTTTCCCTTATAAAATTGTTGTCATGAAAAACAAATAAACATTAATTTCCCTGTAATGCAAGTAGGTATGCGGAGCTTTTGCTGGGAAAGTTTCGATTAATACTTCGCGTACAATATCGAGACTTTTCTTGGGTGCAAGTAGTTAGGCGTTAATGCTGAACTGTAGGAAGCGCGTGCATTAAATTTCCCTCCAAATGATCTCTAATCCCCAATCAGCAAAGGAAGTCATTGATGTGCTGTGCAAAACACACAACAAAAGTAACGGAATTCCATCAGCTTTATAGTATCAGCGAGGACCGTATTCAAATAAAGAACATAGACGGAATAGAAACAGACAACCTATTCCTGGTGAATTTATTCCCCAGCATATGCTGTTTTACTTGTAAATTGTTTTGTTAGGGATGGTGTAACTGACAATTGATATGCGGTATGTTGTATCTTTGTTATACATTTTTGCAAATAAATGATGTTGAGTAGAGGAAATTGATCTAAACGTTTTTACTAAGCCTGGTAATGATTGGAGAATTTTCTGGTGTCTGTCCCTGTCTACCTGCAGCCTTCTCCCTAGTGGTGTGCACTCTTACATCTGTTACAAGAAGCTAAAGTGCAGCTTTAAAGGCGACCCATCACTCGCCCTTTAATAAAAGCTTCGCTGAAAGATTGGTGTTCATCAAAAATTGATTTGAATCGTTAGCCAGCAAGTCGGTGGTACTTTTAATCCCCCTCCTAGAAATGGACTTTATAGTCACCTACACGATTCACAAGATGTTAAATTCTCGTTATAATTATTACCAGCATAGAATTTAATTCTTGGGTTATATAAAAAATCTTGTTTGGAGTTTTATTTTTCATGATCTGCAGATTTGTTGAAAATGGCGAGGCCAGCATGAACATGAAAGATGCCGACTTCATTCTCCGCGTTCAGTAGACTTGTGTGTTACTGAAACAAATGACGGATAGAAGAATATTATAGATGATTTTGAAATAATTCTGACTCAGGAAGTGAGAGGTTTGATTTTAATCAGACTGGTGTATGCTTCATCTTAGGCCACTGGAAATAAAGTCTACGTTTTACGGGAGGTATGCGAGAGCAGGTCTTAAAAAATAACCGTACAAAATTTCTAAACACTTTCATAAAATATTTACATTTAGTGTGTATCAAGTGAATGTGGTGAGCAATAAGTATGATAAGGTTGATTAAATCAACAAAACTAACAAAGGAAATATTTATATCAATAAGTCATAAATAAAACATCTTTCAATTTTCATAACCCAAAACTTCGAATAATATTTTTTCTTTACCTTTCTCTTTAGGGAGGCTATTGTCGTTAAGGGGGATGTTGTTTTGTTTTTATAATTGTGAGTACATGAAAACAGCCAGATGAAACTGTCAAATTATACTGATTTATAGTTTTACTATCTCTTGTTAAACATTGGTTTTAATGAGCTCACATAACAAAATAAAATACCTGATTTTAAACAAAATATAATCACTCGGTATTAAATCACAATCAACTTAACCCTATGCAACATTTAAAAGCTAACATTTCTGACAATAAAAAAGTAAAATTCCATCGCATTCTGTAGACTGTAAACCCCCCCCCCCCTAAATCGCTACCTCTTTAATCATATGTAAAACTTTATAGCAGCGACTGACCAGAGTATGTGTGCGTTACTGCTATACTAGACAGAAGAATTGAAATGTAACTAAAATTCATATAAGATCGCGGTGTACCCAATTACTTTGATTAATTTCGGTTGATTCTCGATTTTTCTTCAAATATTCCTATTGATAAATGTTGACAGTTGTTAATATTCGTCAGGACTAAATATCACTTGAATTGTAATCTCGAAGGGAATAAGAATTGATTCTCTGCAATTTATTAGTGAAATTACCCATAGTATGTCATTATAATTGTATTAGTTGCGGAATTAGTGCAGACGACACTTATTTTCATAGTTACTTTAAAGACACTTTATTTGTCGGCGATATTATCTGGAAGTCTGCAGCAGTGTTTGATATTTGATTCCAAATCGCCTTACACTTTCGTCTAATTATGATAATTTATACGATATTGAAATAATAAAATAGTACTATGAGTCATCAAGTGCAAAAGTTCTCCGTTATTGAAAACAGTCTTAGTGAAAGATGGCGCAACTACGGACAAGACAAAAAAAATCCACTCCCGTTACACATAGATTTTACAGTGCATCATTTCTTAACAATGCTTCAAATGTCGCAATGTTTCAATAAGGAATACATAAAATCCTGCCATTGGGGAGTTTGAAAAAAAAAAGAGGGTACGAGCAAAAAACAGAATATAAATTGATTTCCTCTGAATCACTTGTTGTCAAGATTAAGTTGGTTATTGAAGCTGTCAGAGAAAGCCGTGCAGAACATGTGATTGTGTTGCACGGCAGATAACCAGGGCATTATCGTCAGAAGCCCCATAGAAAACGACCATTGAAAATCCTCATTACGACAAGCAATTAAAGCACACCTTAGTGACAAAAACAAACATAACACTTCTTTATTGAACGCCATCATTCACCTTATTCAAACTTGTCCATACACCAGGAAGTGTCAATGCAGACTTCGTAACAGTTGACCACAGACGATTTTTCACCAATAGCCGTCTTGCATGTAGATTTTTTGGGGAGCGTGTAACTTTAATAGACTATAATAGTGCTTAGGCTATAAGATTTTCCTAATTTTTTCCCAAATAGTCTGTCTGTCTATGGAACACAAGAAATCATCGGCCTTCATTGATCCATCGTCATCTGTCTCTTCCGCTGGCAGGGTGTCTGTCTGGCGTCTGTAAACAATTTTTCGTAATTCAAAGAAATTTTGTAATATATAAGGACTACTAGTTATATAAAAAAGGTGCATGATATTTATATATTTTTTTTTATTTCAATGAACAATGACCCATTGTTGCTTAAAATAGATTCATCTGCCATCATATCGAAATGCTACTCCTCTAGTTTTTGTTTGCTCTCAATGAGACCGTGTACAAATCTTTATATATGTTTTCTGTTTCGATGAACAATATGGCCATTGTTACTGAAAATAAAATAAAATCAGAAACATTTCTAAATAATAGTTCTCTTTTTACAGATTTTGTCTGGTTTCGTTGAGATTTTGTATACATAAAGACCGCAGACATTTTAACATACTATATGCCCGCTCCTGCTTAAACATAGAATAATTTTTCAAAATCGTTTGAAAATATTTCTTCTACCATAGTTTTTGTCTAATTTCGATGAAACTTTATACAAATGTCTTTATCGATTTTCTGTCTTTGTTGCTAAAGATAAATTAATCAGTCAACTTCGTTTTGATATCGATAAAACTATCGGTAAACGAGGATTACATAGATTCCTAAATATTTTACTTTGATGATTGCTTTATTAAGTACGCACGTATTGATATTGTCACAAGTAGCCTAAAATAACTTTATTTGTTTTACATATTAAGCTTATAGTTGTAATGTTTCAAATACAATATTAGCAAGATTAATTCAGATATTAAATTCATTCGCAATACAACAGCAGGCTATTTCTACACAATTCATATTTGTCCGATCGATCGAAATAGTCTCGACTAAAAAGAACTTCTTTATAGAAGAGTAGGCTATACACAGTGAATATTTGTTAGATGTAGCCTCGACTCAAAATGACTTCCTTTTCGTGAATTGCGCGGGAAAATTACTGTTTCATAAAGTAATGTGGTAAAAATTCTTTCTTTGCATTGAGAAAAACTTTTCCTTTCGGATCTTTCCATGACATTGCGCATGAAAATTCCTGTCCTCATAAAATCATGTGGTAACATTTCTACTGTCATGTTTTATGCCTATATATTTAGCTTTGGGTACCTTAAAAATAATAAATAGAATGTGATTCCATATCCAAAGGATCAATTCGGTGTAACTAACTTTACAAAAACCTCATCCACATATGTTCTACTTCATGACTTTAGGCGTTGAGAATGCAATCAAAAGGTTGGAAACTCATCTGATTCGTGTAGTGGTTTATTTGAAACTCCAAATTCGTTATTCAAAATGTCATAGTAACCGTCACACCTTGGTGACGTCAAAGTACGGTAAAAACTAAGTCACACTATATTTGGTTAATCGGATCATTCGGTGTTTTGAACAATGAATTCTGTATATCTACACAATATCTATTAGATATCTACATGCATAAAAAATATTTTCAATGATATAGTCTATTCTTTTAATCATTTCGCGCACCTGTTAATTTAGAAATGCATACGAATTTAATGCGCATTAGTTTATTCCGCATTAAATGCGCATCCGTGTGAGCGAGGCATTAGATTTTCTCCAACTTTCATAATGTCCAAGGGTTTTCGTCATAAAATGTCTCCCACCTGAATGTATTAATACATTTTTTTCATGGGTGCCATGGTATTCTCGTAATGAAGTTAAAATCCCTTCCTCCAGCGCTCCCAAAACTGTTGGATAACTTGATCCTGTATGTCGTAAAATTAATGGTTCATGACAGTTGTTCGATTCTCGTGTTTTTCCAAAATAAATTCCCTATACGATCTACAAACTTCCTTCTACAATCATACTCGTTCAAGGTTTACCAAAGATGGATTCAACCTTCGATCGTGGGGTTCCAACAGGGACGTTTAAGAAAGACAGAGCGTTAGACAAGGATAGAGCCTCAAAGTGTTGGGAATGAAATGGAATGCCAAAGAGGATACCTTAATCTTTGCTAAACAAGAGATAACCATCAAAAAGGAACACGATATTACAAAGAACAAAAGTACCGAAACAATATTTAAAGATACAGCTGTATATGATCATGTAGGACACATCAGCCCAATGACGGTCAAAGCAAAGACATGGAGAGGGAAAATAGACTGGGATCAAAAGCTGGCACAGGAACTCCCCGAGAAGTGGCTTGAAATAACAAAAGTACAGAAAGGCTAATCTAACACGACTGTAAACATTTTCAGTGAGCATCAATGCTCACGGAACATGTGCATACATTGTTTCAGGAGATCAAAGTTAATTAATTACGACCAAAAACAGGGTAGCTCCACTAAGGACACTTACATTACGTAACTTAGAATTAATGGAGCATTAATTGGAGCTAGATTAATGGAATTCATCAAGAAAACTTTCTAGTTTTCAGAGGAGTCGTTTGGACCGAGAGCCAAATTGTCTTAAAGACACTTGCTACAAACAAATTGAACTTCTCCGTTATTAAATATTTCTGTACAAAATGTGAATAGAGATGTGAAAATAGCAACTTTACAAACTTAATTGATTCAAGTTGATCAAATTATTAGTGTTTATTAGGTATCTATTTTCAGAGCTTTCCCGTATACAGACACTCTGTATTCCCTTGAACGCTGTGTACACATTGATTAAAATTTGCTCTCGGTGCATCATGTTGGTAAATAAGTATCAATAAATATTCTCCACTTTTAAACATGCCCAAAGTTTGTTAAAAACTGTAAAAATGAATAAAAGATTAGAACTTCTTTGTAACTAGTGTCTTTAAGGTGGTTGGAGATGAACAAAACCCCTGTAGCTATTTGTTAGGAATAGAGTACCAAAATCAAGAAGTTAACCGAACAATACAAGTGAAGATACTGTTCAGCAAACACAAATCCTACATACAAAAGGAAGAACGAACTGTGGTCAAAGGGACCGATTTGGATTACTGACACAAGCAAGTGGTCCATGTGTGTCAAAAATGAAAGTTATATTCTTGCAAACATTACATAATCTGAGAAATATGGATACCAGGAAAAAAGTTCACAAGAAAAGACAACCTTAAAGCTTGGCACCAGTTAATAAATAATTTCAAAAATTACTGACAGCTCAAAGTTTAACAGTTACAGAAAATTATTGAATATTACCTCCTACGTCATGAGATTAATAAATTTAAAAAACCCTACTACTAAACTAAATGTTACAGGACCACTGACAGTCAGATCTTCTTCTTTTTTAACTCACTGATGTGGATTAGACATACACAACAAACAACTTATCAAGATACTTTGGAAGAATACGAAAAGTTGGAAAATCTAAACATTGCCTTTCAAAACAGCTGAAATGATACCTAGATAATGAGGAACTTATCCGCTGCAAAGCGAAACATCCAATACGCCTATCACCGAGTTAACGGTAAACTAACAACTCAACTCTATGACAAAGGGGATGAATTCAACTTCTCCATCGTTAACTTCCCATGTATATGTAACAATATTCCATTATCACCTGCATTCGGTGACCATGTCTCTTAACTGATCCGATACGCAAGAGCATGCTCTGTATGTGATCAGTTTTTATTTAAGGCGGGCTACTGATATAAGGTGGTTTTACAGAGATTTCAACAGTCTCCTTTAAAGTCAGCATTTCGTAAATTTCATGATCGTTAACGATCTAATCTACAAATACAACCTGTCATTAGGTAAAATGTTGTCTGACATGTTTCATACCAATTGTTAGGCTGTTCTTTACATATTGATTTGACAATAGATCACTTTATTTACCTGATCAAGATGTAGGGCTCACGAGAAGTGTGACCGATTAACAGGGAATGCTTACTTGTCCTAGGCACCTGATCCCACTTCTAGTGCGTCCAGGGGTCCTTGTTTTTCCGGCTCTTAATTTTGTATTCTTTATATTAATTATGATATTGATCACTGTTTGTTATCTCCGGTTGATTTCTTTTATCAACTTACCAAGTTGATTGCATTAAATGAACACAAGAGAAATTTGCACTCATAAGTTAACAGCATAGTCACATAGTTGAGACAAAATCATTGGATACAAGAATCTATCAGAGTATGATATCTGTATTACGAATATGCATCACATGTAGGAAAATCATGGGAAAACTATATCCCATTCTAGAAGCACCACCTTTTGAGAGAACATTCTTTTACTGTAACTGTTGTAGACTTCACAAGTGCCGTTAAGGTACGCAAAAGGAATTGACAAGAATGCAAAGTGTACAAATGCATTTTCCCATACCCGAGCAGTCTACCTGGCGTAACAAATCTCACTGAAGAACAATTCATATTAGCCTTTCAAATATTCTTTAGTAGGAAATCTCTTCTAAAAATTATGATATCCGATAAAGCCACCTTTTACGTTGCTTCTTTTAAAGAAATCGAAAGGTTGACATCTTCACAAATTCTACAAGTAACCTTAAACACCCATGGAACAAGATGTAAATTTATCCCCCAAGAGAGCACCCTGGTACGGAGGATTAAAAGGACATAACAATTGCATCAGAAAGACCCTTAGTATGTTTAAATATCTTTAAACACCATTATTGTCGAAGAAGAATGTATTCTTAATGGCCGTCCGTTGACCTAGTCATCAGCTGATCCACTTGACGAGGATCCATTAACACCCCTCTCATCTACTATATGGCAGAAATATTAATTCATTACCATATCCTGGTCACGGCACCAAATGTTGAGACTGCGATAAGTTATAAATGTCTTATTCATATAGTAGTTAGTTTGAAGCTGGTTTCCAAACATCGCAATGGATTTGCATGTGGATATAGGAAGAAACTTTTCATAGATCTCTTGCTACGATCTGATTGTTGTAGAAACGATTCTGTTTGTTAGTGATCAGTTATGGTGTGGAGCTGGTTTTTCTACGACTGTAGGCTAATAGCAAATCTACCAGGCTTGCCCCATTTTGTCATGGCCTGCTCGTAGTCCATATTTAAACCCTATTAAGCACATTTGGGACATCAGTGGTCGCCGAGTGTCAAAGGGCACCATCCATTCAATCATTAGATGAACTGACACAAGCACTGCATCAGCATTGACAAGCTGTACCACAACATCAAATCCCACGTTTCTTCAGAGGCTTAAGAAGATCCCTGGTCATTCATGTGCACGGAAGTTACACTAGATGCTAAAAATAACCCTGTTTAGTTTGAAGTTCACAACGTTAACCTTAGTTAACTTTATTTCATAATAAACATTTGAACAATAGATAGAGGCATGCTTATTTACTTTAAATCCTCAGAATATAATGTCTTTTTTTTTTTTTTAAAGCATTGTTAGTGAATACATTTACAGTATAATTACAGTAGTTATGTTAATAGGCAGGTATGCGAATTTGTTAAAATCAATGCCTCTAGGGATAAGATGGGGCTACATAGGAAGATTTACATGTATAGGAGGAAGATTAAAAATCTTCTCAAGAGTATAGCTGGGTCATGGTTAGTGATATTAGTATTAAGCAAACATCCTCATGTACATGAATATCAGATTTACGTTTATTCAAACCCTGGCCGGGGAGGGGGGATTCAGTTAGGATGGGATCTTCCATGGGGATTAAAGTTTTACATGAGAATAAATCTTTTAAAAAAGCATCAGAGCCAAGATTAGTCATATCATCCCACCTCTGGTGTGTCCAGGGGTCTGTGTTTGTCCAACTATCTATTTTGTATTGCTTGTAGGTGTTATGAGATTGATCACTCTTCGTTATCTTCACCTTTCATCAATGCAAGGTGAAGATAACGAACAGTGATCAATCTCATAACTCCTACAAGCAATACAAAATAGATAGTTGGGCAAACACGGACCCCTGGACACACCAGAGGTGGGGTCAGGTGCCTAGGAGGAGTAAGCATCCCCTGTTGATCAATATACAAGCCTCCTCAGGTAGTGCAGATTCTAGTTTCTTCAAATCAATGACATGGGGGTAGGTTTGGGCCACAATACGGATTCAAAGTTTTATATGAAAATGTATGGGGGGGGGGGGATTAAAAAATTTCTCTTTTTCACATATATGAACTATGGGGTTAGGGTGGGGCTTGAAATGGGAATAAATTTTTACATGATACATCACTATAAGGGAGAATAGGACATCCCCCATGTTGTATGGATTCAGGTTGGGTTAACCCATGACTCTGTTTGGCTGAAGTGGGGGTCATAATATGAGTTCAAATTTTGGGTGGGAATATAAATGGTATTTTTTCCTCTAAATCTTCTGATGAAGAACAGCAGGACCAGATTTCCTCAGTTAAGCATTGTGGTCCATGGACCTCTTGTTAAGGAGGTATGCTACACCAGAGAAATTTGATGTAGATGAAAAGTGGAGGATATGTACAACAATATTTTGAAGTTGAAAATTTTCAAATTTACTTTATTGAGTAAAAAAATACAGTTTTAGTAGAAGGTAATCTGAAAAAAATTTAAAACCCCTGCTGGACTCGAACCTGCGACCTACAGTTCAGCAGTCGGAATTCAAACCCACTGAGCTACTCGGCTAGGTATTTAAATGGAAAAGGAAAAGACAAATATTGCTGATATCGATTTTTTCATCCATGTTTTTAAAGGAAGTCAGCCATTATGACGATGTAGAGTACTACCTTAAGGTTAATCGGACTCGAGTCGTAATTGTGAATACTATTTAAACCCTGGCAAGTTTTACTCCTCTATGATTTAAAGTTTGACAGATACTTCAAACATGTCGCGCTACAAAGTACCCTAATTACAAATCAAATGCAAGATCATTACAGATACGCAAACTTGGGAATTTCAGATTGAGCATAAAAGGGTTTGATATGGTTTAAGAATATACATGTACAGTCATTTTGATGATGTTTTAACTAATGTATATTCGTATTGATTCACGATTACCGTTACACAGATATTCTCGTGACTCCAGAAAGCTCTCCATATCAAGAAATGTGCGTATTAGTTTTTTTCTACATGCGAAATGAATTCTGAAGAAAGAACAGCGTATTGATTTTAGCCCGAATCGAAAATTGATATTCCTGTATAGAATATTCTACTTAGCATTATCTTTGATAGAAAGGACTTAAAAGAAACTACCTCCGAATTATATGTTATAAATCAAAAGATTGCAATAAGCAAATACTATGCATATTTTCACAACACCTAAGCGATAATAAGATTGGCACCTGGTTCCAAATTAACGTTTATAAATTGAATAATTATCTCTCACTCAAATATTTCCGTCTGTCCGACGACATCTTTACCAACATCAATAATATTGCCATGCGCCGTAAGAGAGTTTAGAAAATTGCCACTTAATGTCATTAGCAAAGATTTTCCATGTGAACTGACGGTCATTCTGAATTAACTTGAGTATTACCATGTTCTAATGACGGCACTTACCACTAATATACACTTTGCTTTTCAGATGACACTTCAGTCGTTCGTGATAAACATCTTAAAAGCAATGCGTGTTTTCGTGACACAACTCTGCTTTGTAATTAAATTCTAGTACAGTGGTAGCAAGAAATAATTCCATCGGGAGGGGGTGGAGGTGGGTGGAGCGGAACAGAAACGTAATAAGATTAACCTTATCTTTTTTAAAATTTGTAAACAAATGTATGTTAGTGGTGTGTGTGTGTGTATGTGTGTGCGTGCGTGCGTGAGCGTGTTGTCATACTTTTTAGTTTCGCCATGCATATTACTTACTTACTTAATCCTCTTCGTGCTAGGAAGCACATAAGACCTTCACTGAGGATCGCCATCTCTGTCTGTCTGCTGCCATGTTCTGAATCCGGCCCCAAGTCCATCCACACTGCTTCATCTCTTTCTCTACTGATCGCCGCCATGTTTCCTTTGGTCTCCCTCTATTTCTCTTTCCTGCTGGTGTCCATCTCATGGCGATCTTTGGGATTGATGTTGCTCCCATCCTGTGGACATGTCCGATCCATTTCCATCGTCTCATCTTGATCATCTCAGATATTGGTGATGTTGACGTTCTCTGATATAGATCTTTGTTGCTGATGGTGTTGGGCCAGAAGACCTTCAGAATCCGTCGTAGACATTTGGTCTGGAAGACATCCAGTCTGAGGACAATACTTTTGGTCACCTTCCACGACTCGACACCATATAGGAGGACTCCAATGATGTTACTCTTGAATATCCTGATCTTGGTCTTGATGCTGATGGCTGTTGACTTCCAGATGTTCCCCAGGCTTGCGAAGGCTGCTCTTGCTTTGGCTATTCTGCTCTCTACATCAGATGTTGAATCCCCATCGGCTGTGATCTTACTGCCGAGGTAAACAAACTCTGAGACTTCCTCTACTACGTTGTTCCCAATATTCACTTCTCTTTCTGTTTTGTTGTTAACTTTCATGATCTTCGTCTTTCCGGCGTTGATGTTGAGACCTATCTGGCTGCCGTAGTTTGTCAAGTCGGTTGTCTTCCCTTGGATGTGTTGGAAACGATGAGCCAGGAGTGCAATGTCATCTGCGAAGTCTAGATCTTCTAGAGACTTTTCAAATGCATATAGTTTTTAGATATTTCCAACAACAAAAATAATAATAATGCGTCAGTAAATCTTTTAAAATATGCATGGATATGCATTCTGAATTACGAAACGTCATACGTGTCGATTTCTTGTCAAATTTGTTAAATATATGCGAATTACACAACTATGTACATTTAGGTATTTAAAACAATTTCATTAGAATTTTGCAGATACGCGGCTTCGCCATATAATGGTTGAGGCAAATAGATTTGGTTTGGTTTTATACTGTTAAACGTCCCTCTTGAGAATTTTCCCTCATATAAAGACGTCACCATTGCCAGTGAAGGGCTGCAAAATTTACGTCAATGCTCGGCGCTTATGGCCTTTGAGCAAGGGGGGGGGGGGGCTTTATTGTGCCATACCTGCTGTGACACGAGGCCTCGGTTTTTGCGGTCTCATCCGAAAGACCGTCCAATTTACATGTACAGTAAGCAAGGGGTAATGAGTACCCATTCAAGCCCGGATTTTCACGGGAGGGCAAATAAAGTAATAGGAACTTTAGTGAAATAAAATTGTATGCAAACGAATATATCAAGCATCTTTAAAAATCGCTAGATATGCTCACTAAATGGAACAGTTACTGTTGTAGCAACCATCCATGGAAATTATTTAAGAAATAAATTTCATATTTGAAAAATGCATGAGGGTATCACCCTCAAATATTTTCAAAACTGAAATTCATTTTTTATATTTACAATCTACTTTCATTTCAAATTGTATTTAATTATACTTTCATTTCTTTTGGAATTCCCAACCGATGAAATAGAAGTATCATATTAATCACGTGTGCTCATTGTTTATAACTGCAGCGTATTCATGAGGAAATGTTTTGTTTGTTTGAGACGTCCCATGCAGTTGTAGATTTAGACCTATGCTTAGCGCTTACGATCGTAGCAGTGAGGGTTCTTTAACGTTCTAACGCCTGCCGCGACAAGGGATTTCCATTTTTAAGGTAATATCTAAAAGACCCGTGACTCTCATTTATAAATGCCGAGCGTTTGGAGGAGCAATCACTATCTATATTTACGTCGTAGAATTTGACGCAACCATAACACGAGCGAAAGCTCTACCACTGAGCACTGACTAGTAAGTATCATTTAAGAAATAAGATATCATTTTTGAATGTTGTTGGGATATGACATGAATTTGGTCACGTGATCAAATCCTATAACGCCCGATGGGCGTTATAGTAGATTTGATCACGTACCAACTTCATGTCATATCCCAATAACATTCAAAAATGATATTTTATTTCTTATATTTATATTTTCTATTTTGATTTGTGTTCTTACCGAGCTTCCATGATTATGTAGCAGATGACCAAAATAACGATCGTAGAACACAAAATATAGTTCGTTAGAGTTTTATCGAATAAAAAATTAGGAACAATATAAAAGAGAATATAAGATAGAGATATTTAATTCAAAATGTTAAAAAAGAAGAAGACGAAACGTGTAAAATAAAGGTAATTTAGAGCGTAAAGTTAGCAGAAATGACGACAAGAGCGGAGTAAACTACATCCGTGATGTGATTTGGTCGCGATCAGCGATGGAGAAACTGGTGTCGGTCTAGCTTACTAAGTTGAAAACGCTTGTTGATCACAGATTTCGACAGAAATTCAAAGGATCTGAGAGAATTGATGGTGGATATGATGGGTCAAGTTAACGTTAAGCTCTTGGTCAGGTTTTTGGAAAGAAACAACGGTATGTTCATCGTTAGGACTCGCGGTAAACGTAGCCATGCAGGAAACGATTCAAGACAGTAGGACAAATTTAGACAAAGTGCAGGTAGGTTGCGTCTTTTATTTACCTTCAGTGTGTGTAAAAGAAAATAAAAACGAACTGACGGAGTTTTTGTTCACTTGAGAAATTTCTGTTGTAGGATTTTAATGAAGACTCGCACTGGTACCCTGACATGAACATCTAAATTTTTCGAGCCTCGAAACCAGCCTCGCTTATGATCATGCCGAGTCATAGCCGTAATGGAAGTTGCCAGGAAACAACAGGTTAACTTATCATCATAAAGTTAAATAGGCTTATAACTCTGTCTACATGTCTTCGCTTCCAACATCATAGAACTTTATAAAATCGCCATGCAGAAGTTGAAGACGGTATTTAAAACTGTATAAAATGAAACAACAGAATGATATGTTTAATGTTTCTCTTTTATAAATTGATGAAATTCTTGTTTGTTTACAAAATAAAATCTGTATAAATATCCAGCTGCGTTTGTTTCTGTTATGATATCATTGCAGTGGCGGATCCAGGTTTTACGAAGGGGGGAGGGTGAAATTCAAGTATTGGCCAAAATACTCAGCCATTTTGGGTGCCAATCTGGAATTTTACTTGCACTATTTCTATTATTTAAATTTGTGGCGAGAGTGGGGGGAGGGGGGGGGGTCTAAACCCCCCACTGCATTGCATAAACAAGAACTCAGGTGAAAATACAGGAACTGACTTTTGAAGCGGTGGTTGTATTCATACGCAAGAAACAAACTGATCACGTGACCAAATTCATGTCGTGCGAAATTGAACATCGATTTCATTAGTACTGTCATATAGGGAAGTGCATTGGCAAATGTAAATATAAGGAAATGGAAATCATTGTTTGTAAAAATATCATTGGCAAAAACATTGGAAATGTAAAAAATAAATAAATTAAAAAAAAAATTAGGTCGACTACATATTTGAAATAATTTATAACACTTTATTGATTTAAGAAAGGAATGTAAAAATTATTTTCTTGGTGGCAGTATCAAAGGAAACATTGGCCGCGCGCATTGATGAAGTTTTCCGTCCAATTTTGCCTTTGATACCGCCATTAAGAAAAGACGTATAAGATTCATTTCTTGTCGTTTAATTATATTTTGAATAGTAAAACAAATAGTTTTTCTTATAAAAAAAACTTTGATTAACGTTTTGAAATGGCGCGTATGAATACATGTACATAATAATGAAAACAACAACATTTATGTGCGACCAGGTCAGGTAGAGTTACTGGGCAGAATTAAATGGATTGGACGCCAAATTAAAGATGCAATGGTCAAAATCTGAATTATATATATGAAGGAAGAGGACAATTGGTGACTCGATGTATGCAGCATTGTGTTGGAGGAGACGTTGAACACTGGTTGTGTCGTGGGAACGGTTGAATGCGACTCGTCGGTTTTCTTTAAAGCAGAAATCAAACGAATTTTCCAGCTAATCAAAATCACCGTAATTTCATCAAGACAATAAAATTTAAATGATATATTCATAGCTTTGAAATTTGATTTTTTTAATGCACGTAATTTTTACTTTTTAAACATTACTTGATCTTATCAACGTTGTTTATACGGGGGGGAAAACTACAATGTACGGGGCTGCAAAAAAATTTGTTAGATTTGATTTAGTAGGAAAAGCGATTGTGATCGATTGCATAGTGCTTTACGCCAAATTGGCGACATTTCAGCCATATTTCGGCGGCGCAAAACAATAATCTGCCCTTCTGACGTGCATACACTGTACATGCATACATACATATATGCTGAAGTAGGCAACTGTTATTTTGATGAAGAATCCGGCTGCTGCGAAATAAATCCGATATTTCTTTATTCTATACTTTGATTGATATCTGATATTTCAGTTACTATATAAATATATTTTTGGATGTTGGATCCTGCGTCTTTAGTCAAGACACAGAATGTAGTACTAAATTCAAATAATCAAATCAGTGTTATTACAGTGGGAATGCATTACTTAGGCATAAGCCATTTTAACATGCCTTCCCAAAATGAATGCTGAATCCCTTGACATACCAAACGACTTTGGAACTGTCGCCCACAGCTAATTTGAAAATAAGGCATAATTTCTTCGTTTATCAAGCACGTTATTCTCCATGTTAGTAACGATACGATTGAGAATTTGAATTTCAAAAACGGCTCAATTATTGATAAACCCCAAAAAACCCACAACAGGACATGTAACTGAGGTGTGATTTGACTTGTCTAAACACAATTTTCATAGCAATTCCCTTGGGAGCACACTATGAATGTTGTTGATAGGAATATTGCAAAGTTTCTCAAAAACTTGAAATCTCAAACACTTCGTAGAAAATTACATGTATTCAGTAATGTAGCGGATTTCTGATTTAACATAATATGAAAAGGTGAATTTCACATTCCAAATATGCTAAAGATTTCTAAATTACCATAACAAGAAAATATAATCTATAGCGAATCTTATTTTCATTCTTGGCCTATGAACGGGATTCTCGTAAGTGGAGAAAAATGTGACAGTTCAATTTATTATCTTTACACTTCACATGCAAAAGAACCGCTTGATCGTATTTCCATGTGATTCGGACGCCAACGTTCGCATCTGTCTTGACACAAGTACATTTAAGCGATTGGCCATGTAATTGATCAAGGATCTGAAGATCACGGAATGTAAAATTGGGGTTAAATATGTTAGATTTCCACATCATCTGTGGACGTGATGAAGTTTGTACATGTTTGGATCCCTACCAGATTCATTGAAGAAGTTATATACCAATCAATATTAACCACAATTATATGCATTTATTGTTACTTAAACG
This sequence comes from Ostrea edulis, assembly GCF_947568905.1. Classification (NCBI taxonomy): domain Eukaryota; kingdom Metazoa; phylum Mollusca; class Bivalvia; order Ostreida; family Ostreidae; genus Ostrea; species Ostrea edulis. Next base: position 57,412,942 of record NC_079167.1, read on the forward strand.
ATCTGAATTGTACTGTAATAAACTGTCTATGCCGAATATTGCCTTATTTCCGAAAGATCTCACACTATATTACGATACCTGCAACAAGACAAGTTGGCCTCTCTCGAAGATGCCAAAGTAAATAAAACCACTCAAACTTCGTTGCAAAGAAAACATTGAACTTCCATTTGTATAGTCCTTCTGTATAACTCTCGTCTGTACAGAAAACTTCGTTATAAACACCGAACTTCCATTTGTATAGTCCTTCAGTATAACTCGTCTGTACAGAAAACTTCGTTATAAACACCGAACTCTTCGTAAAAGTCATCGTTATACTGTACAGTGTTTCATCCAATTCAGGCATACAAAAAACCCGTGACGTATAAATGCCTGAATACTCAGTGAATATAGTTTTAGTGCAGTAATATTGAAATTCTCAATAACAGCCCAATTAGTGCCCGAAGACGAATCCCACACGGCGGAAAGGTATTATTATAATATGATTAATCACCTATTAGGATATACATTGCCTATGAACTAATTTCTACAGTTATCTGCGTTTTGTCAGTAATAAGCCACGATGGTTTCATTGTTTGTAATTCCCTATAGAAACCACTGTGATACAATTTCAATCATTGTTTGTAATTCCCAATAATAACCACTGTGATACGATTTCAATCATTGTAATTCCTGACAGAAACCGCTGTGATGCGATTTCAATAATTGTATGTAATTCCCGATAGAAACCACTGTGATACGATTTCAATCTTTGTTTATAATTTCCGATAAAACCACTGTGATACGATTTCAATCTTTGTTTATAATTTCCGATAAAACCACTGTGATACGATTTCAATCATTGTTTGTAATTCCCAATAGAAACCACTTTGATACGATTTCAATCATTGTTTGTAATTCCCGATAGAAACCACTGTGATACGATTTCAATCATTGTAATTCCCGATAAAAACCACTGTGATACGATTTTAATCATAATTTGTAATTCCCATTAAAAACACTATGATACAATTTTAAGCGACGTTTCAACTTGATATAAAATGTGAAAAATGAAGAGAAAAAGAAACAAATTATAAATCCATGTATAAGGATTGCGTGTCTAGTTTCTAGTCATATTATGGGATCTATAAACAATGTAAACATAGGAATATTTTTGTATAATCGGCTTCCCCGTTATGCAAATTATCCCAGTAATACAATAGAGAGAAAATACATATATTTATGCTTCTGTATATTTAGCTGCGATGTGTTTGTTTGACTCGTCATGCAATATAAAACACAACACGAATACTGGCATTTCGTCAACAAGTGGCTTTCGAGTAAAGTTATCCATTTCAACAATTATCACACCTCTAAAAGAACCGTGCATTTGATTACTAAAAATATGTCATGTGTTGACCCCTAAAACGATAGGGGTCAATAAAATTCCTTGAGGGTTAATATGGCCGCTAACTATCCACAGGTATCTGAATTTTGATCAATAAAATGAAAAAAGAAATACATGTATGTATAATCTACATATAAATACACCAAGTATGCAAAGACATTTTTACCCCCTTCTCGATTCAAGTCCGATTCAGAAGTCATTTTGTGACGTCACGGCATGGTGGGAATGCTCAAAATACCGTTATAGTACATGTATATCCTGTGCCGGAGAATAGGTTAGTTTCATTTAATTTAATAACATGAAATCACATCTCCGCATAAAAAATGTTGTAAAAGGGAAACCAAAACTGCACAAGAGTCAGTTAATTTAATATATTCATTAATTCAGGATCAAAACAAACAACATGCAAATAAAATTTCTTTATTTTTTTCTCTCATCACAATTATATATATTACTAGTTTTACCTAAATTTATTTGCAAATTTGATCAATCTGATAAGGTCAGATTATTCGAGTTAATGACCACCGTCTTTAATAACTTTTACCTACAAGTCACATTGATGGTCTTGGAAATACTTCAGTTACCGAGTGACAGTGGCAATAGTCGAATCTCCGGCGGCTTTAAAGTGGTTCCAACCTCCTGTGACGTCATAAGATTTTGCAAAATCAATGATTTATTTAGATTTATGCATGATAGGAAAATAATTTTTGTTGGAGTCTTTTCCAATAGTTCTTGTAAAAAATATTTGTTAGGCAAGATATATATCATAGGTCTAAGTTATATACAAATAACCAATGATATATTTAAAAATATTGAATTCAAGGGCAATAACTCTGTGTTCATATCATCTTGAATACTATTATATCGTTATAACCAGTTTTTGTGAAATTTCGATAATTATGCTGTTTAAGGAAAATTGCAATTTTCTGACATTGATATATGATTCTGTTTAAGTTATGTCTCGCATCTTAAAAAGTATCTTATTTTATAACTCATTAGTTTTGACTCCAAATAATTGAAATAATTACACTTATACTTAAATTATCAGATAATAATGTGAATATGTAGTTACCTTAAGGAATCGGAATGAGTGGCTCCGGGAAGGAAAACCCCAACAGCAAACGACCGGTACTCCGGGGCAGGGGGTTGTGCTTGGGCCACCAACCCCAACACACAAAACAAAATAACCCCGGGCCGCTACAGAAAAAAAGGTAACAGCAAAATCTACGGAAACGACCTAGGGGAGAACACATCAATTGGAAAAATCCACCAATTCACCTCCCTTATCCGAAAACTGTCTCAAGTATAGGGTGTTGGGAGTGATAGAAAACTTTATAAAATCGGAAGATCAGCACAAATATCTAGATAAGTGGACAGATATAGGCTACACATTCTAGGTGTTAGCGAGGTTAGATGGATAACATCAGGTTCAGTGGTTCTAAAATCTGGACACACTCTTCTATACCCAGTACCTGCAAATGAAAATGATAAACGTCGCGATGGAGTTGGAAAAAAAGCATCGCGTTTAGAATGGGAGGATTATTGTAGCTCGTTTCATGTCAAGAATTCAAAAACTTACCATCATACAGTATTAGTTACCAACAAACACGGCAGAGATTTTTCAGGATTGCGGCTTTAATTTGTTTGACCTTAAGAAAAGTGGGGGAATATATTGACTTTAAAAACTAGTACAAAATCTTTTTTCTAGACTTATCTCCCACTCATCTTTTGAATTGGTGGTTCTAATGCGAGATTCATTTATTCATTAATTTATACAGTTGATTTTGTATTCTAATCGTGTTCTTGCAGTAATCATATCATTATTTTTCGTTGTCGGCACTGTTTATCATATTCGATTCCACAATGGTATGAATTACCAAATAATTCTTTTTAACTTAATCACTCTAAATCATTATCTTCCCATCATTTTATTTCACAATTACGTTGTTTTGGAAGTTTTCTCTCTAATTTTTTCTAATTTCTACAATTTTGAAAAAAATAATTCTATTTTCATCCCGACCCGATGATGGTACAAACTCTCTACACCATCGTCTATAGACACGCTTGCAACGAAGACATATATTTCTTTCCATTCAGTATATCAGTGTTCCATTCATGTTAAAAATGTAGATTATTAATATTTGTTGATAGTCAAGGTGGGCAGGACACGCCCCCTCGGAGCAACTTATCCGAGGACTCCGGCAAAATGGGTCCGGGCATAGCCCCGGAGAAATTAACTGGGACCTTTAAAGCCCTGCCCAGGTGTGGATCAGGGCCCATCCTGAATTTCACACCTAAAGTTAATCCTAAACGGGGAGCCCGAATTTACCCCCAGTGCAAACCAGGGCACAGTGCCCTGAGTCACACACCCCAACCGGTAGTTACGGGAAATCCCCCCCCCCCCGAATTCACCCCAAATGTGTACTAGAGATACCCCATGGTCTCTCACCCCCCAAAACAGCACGCCAACAGAACTCCCCTCCGGGAGAGGCTTCCAGGAGAGTGATCCCCTCCTCCTCACCCGATGACAAGTTCCACACTTCCTCCTCGGCTGGGGCCGGCTCTAGGGGAAATTAGGGGATTAACCCCCCTCACCCCAAGGCTGATCCATGGACTCCCTCTCAGCCGTGACTGGCTCGTAAGCATCCTCCTGGGCCGGAATGGGCTCGAGGGGAGATTGGCCGTCCTCCTTAGGAGTCCCAGGCGGAATCGGGAGAGCCACAACCCCCGTAATCTGAGCCACTGAAGAGGGCCTCGCTCTAGTGCTTGAGGAACCCCCCGATGATAAAGCCTTCATCGAGAAGTCCCTCAAACGTTTACCATCCACCCGCTCGCTGGTGGCCAACAGCTTGTAGGCTTACCTCGAGCTAGGATCCATGTAGTCAACAGGACAGCCTGCGCCCCCCAGTGGAGGAGGAGCGCGGAGTGAACACTCTCGCGCAACTCGTAGACTGGGGTAGGAGTTTTCCCCACACTACGGCACAGGCTATCCATCGCCTCTACCAAGTCGGGAGTAAGCCCGTAGTGGACGCCAGCTCTAAAAGAGAGGCGCTCGGACCGAGGAGTGTCCTCGCCTATCACATCAGGACTCTCCCTAATGGAAGAGATTTCCCGAGAAGGGGGACACCACGGCGACAAGTGAGTTAGAGTCACATGCTGCCAGAGCTTCCGGGTAGTGACCCCACAGCCCAACGGACAGTCGAACTCTCGGTTCGAACGACCGGGACTCGGAAGATCAGCCACCTTTCCGACGTCCTGGGGACACTGGGGCGTCTCTCCTGGGCCGGAACCGCTTTCTCATCCAGCTCCTAGGGTCGAGCCCTCCTACGACTCTGTGTCCCGATGTCTTCTGCAAAGAAAAACAAGAATGGGTGAATCACCCATACTCTAAGAGAAACAAAGCGGACACACATACCGATCCATTCTCTCAGGCTCATCGGAATTCATTCCCAAACACATCTCATGAGACAACTCCTCCCACCTGTCGCACTGAATCATAAGTTTATCATTGTCCACCTGCCGGCAGATGCAATAGTGCGGTTCCTCTGAATCGGTAGCGGAGTGGACCGAAAACCCTTGGCTAGCGAAGATGCACTCAGAAGATACCTGCGAAGGTACGCGGTGTTTCCGTGGTCTTCCCCGTTTCTTAACAGGGATACGATCCTCAAGGGGGGGGGGGGGGGGCAAGGCGCAATCTGTGAATCCGGGGATTCCTCAGAGGTCCCCGTCCTTGGTGAGTCACTAGGTTCCGGACCGGCATCTGTGGGCGTTCCTGAGAGAGCTTCGTCATCCTGCTCCGAGTCCAAGTCCTTTTCTCGGGCTTCAGTGAGGTATGTTTCGATCATCGCATTTCTTCATGCAATCATGGTTACTAACATGACCGTGGTCCTAGTGCGAACACGATATATGTGGGCACTAAGCTTCTTGGCCACCATCCCACATTTCCCTTTTACTGCGACCGTAACCAGAATATAAACTGTATCTCCCTCCAGATAGGATCGAAACCAAACCTTAAGGTCATAATCTCGCTTCAAGTGCTCCTCTGTGGTACGAAGTCGGGCTCGGATTGTCTCGTGAGCTACCTGGATGAACTTTTCCATATTCACCATACAATCCTCCAGGTCAAGGTCGTCACCTCGCATGGGGGGAGTATACATCAGATCCGCCGGGGTGTTAGTCTCCCTTCCCAACATCAACTTGTTAGCCGTAAACCCAGTGCTGCGGTTCACAGAGGATCTCGGGGCACCTGCTATCTGTGCTAAGTGTATATTCCAGCTGTTTTGGGCCTTGTCTATGTAACACCTGACAGCGTCCATCAGCGTCCGATTGTATCGCTCAACCTGGCCTTTGGCAGAAGGGCGGTAAGGGGTCGTCCGCGCCTTGTGAATCTTCAGGAGCTCACAGACTTCCACAAAGAGCTTACTCTCGAAGTTGCGTCCCTGGTCTGTGAATATCTGGAATGGGCAGCCGAACCTGGCAAAGAACTGGTTCACTGCTGCAAAGGCGGTCACACTCTACCCACTCTGTAAATTGATCCACAATAACGAGCATATACTCGTTGCCACTGTCAGTCTTTGGTAATGGGCCCAGAAAGTCCAAGTGTACTCTTTCCATGGGAGCTCGAGCGTGATACTTTATCATCTCTGCTGTAGCATGTCGCTTATTCCTACTGCAGGTCCCACAAGTGCCCACAAAGCCTTCTACCTCCCTCATCATGCCATACCAGAAAAAGCGTTCCCTAAGGCGGGCTTTAATCCTGCTAATTCCCTGATGGCCTGAGGCTGGGACATCATGACATAACCTGAGGACTTCCTCCCTCAATTTCCCGGGGACTACTAATAGCCGGTTCCTCGGCTCTTCCTCCTCTACCAATTTCCGAAGGACTTGGTCCTCATCCACGATCACTGGTATTAAACTGATGATAGTAACGATCGTTACTATCATCCCAAGATGGCGGAAGGAAATTCCGGAAAGACCACGTTTACTTATTATATCTATTTGTATTGTTTATTTGCGAATGATATGTAGGTAAGAAATATCATACACTAGCAACAATTACGATCAGGTGTTATTTTATCTTTTATACGGCTCATATGAACAGAAAATTCGTCGTTGAAAAAACAGCGAGGATGATAGTAACGAAAGATCTTACGTTACTATCATCATTCATTCCGTTACTATCATCCTCGCTGTTTTTTCAACGACGAATTTTCTGTTCATATGAGCCATATCAAAGATAAAATAACACCTGATCGTAATTGTTGCTAGTGTATGATATTTCTTACCTACATATCATTCGCAAATAAACAATACAAATAGATATAATAAGTAAACGTGGTTTTTCCGGAATTTCCTTCCGCCATCTTGGGATGATAGTAACGATCGTTACTATCATCAGTTTAATACCAGTGACGATGAAAGATTCCCTATCGATCCAATAGTTCTTTAGTACAGGTCTCCCTCTGCCGGCTCTTCACCAGCTAACAACCACTGGCAGAATAACTTTATGTCAGAATCCTGCTGCTGGCTTTGCATCATTTCCTCCGAGGTCATGCCCACGAGAGATAGGGAACCACTAGAAGAGTCCGTAAGCGTCCTGACAACAGCTGGTATATGGGGGCTTGTGAGCAACCGTTCCTGGGTCCTTAACGGTCCACATGCCGCGTTGTATTTCTCGAAGTCTACCGTCTGATAGAATAACCTGAAAATTTCTCGGAAGACATAGTTCCATGCCGCTTCGCTGACCTGGGTACTGTGGCCCTCTAGAGCACCTCCAGGATTACACTGGGTCAAGTTGACTTCTTCGCCGATGCTAGTCGGCTCCACGAAAGAGTCTCCGTCTGATATGGATGCCTTTGAATAAGACAAAGTACCTGGACGGGCGAAGAGAGCCACATCATCAACCTCCTCCATAAAGGTGTTCCGGGCCTGGTGAACTTTCACGCACTTTAGGCATCCCCCGCAGGGCAAGTCACTGGAGTGAATGGCGTAAGCGGTATTAGAAGCACAGGATGAGTGCGGCAGTCTGGACAGGGCATCAGCATTAGTGTGGCGCCGTCCTGGGCGATGCTGGATTTCCATATCGTACTGGCTGAGTTCTTCCAGCCAACGAGTCAGTTGGTCTTGAGGGGACTTAAAGTTCAGCCACCAAATGAGACTGACGGTCTGTCCGGACCCTAAATCTCCTTCCCAGGAGGTAATGGCGGTACATCCGAGTAAACCTTACAACCACAATGAGCTCTTTCCGCGTAGTGCAATACTTTCTCTGGTCTATGTTCAGACCTACCGACTCAGTAGGGGTCGGCCACACTGTATACTTTCCGGACAGAGTCCAGCGCCGGCACCCGTGATTCGGCGTCCACAGACGATCTTATCACGCTGCCTTCAGGGATGGACACTTCATTGTCCGAGGCGTTGATAATACATGTCACCGCTGTCCTCCCCCGACTACAAAATCCTCAACTTCCTTATCCAAACGACAAAGACATAGGATGACTGAGGCAGCCGGTACCCGGACAGTCTTAATTAAGGAAACTTGGGCCTCCCGTCTCTCCCCTGGACGTCCGAACATCATGCGGACAGTCTCCTCTCCCAGGGTCATGGTGCCACGCTCAAGGTCCAAATGAGCCTTTTGCTGGTACAAGAACTCCATGGCCAGTAGCATTTGGTCCTGTAGAGGGTACACATGCAGATCTACACTATGATCTACGAGTTCCTCGTAGACCCGGGTGGATAACACACTCACCTCCCCCTCAGAATTCGCCACTGCCTGTACCGCACTCCTTGGACTACCAACTCGACCATAAACCCGATGGTTGGGCATATCTGCCCGATTGGCACAGGCAAGTCTCCATGGGGTTCTCCCACATGCCGGAAGGGCATGTCCTCTGTCCCGCTCTTGGCTCGGCCATTAACCACCTCCACCCCGCCTTCCTCCTTGGGCTGTGTCTGATCATGTGCCATCACTAGCTACGGGTATTCCCTAGGGTTGGACGCGGTATCCGCGCCCGCCTTCTCCCTCTAAACGGGCGAGGGTTCCAGATCCGCCAAGTTCTCCGAATCCTCCGGGGAGTCCTCCTCATTCCCCTGGTTCTCTGCCCCAAATCCTGGCAGTTCCGGCACCATGGTTTCCTCGGGGGGCTCGAATACTTCCGACATATCCCTGGGAGAGTGCTGGTACTTGTCCTCCTTGCAACCAATAATCCAGTCCTCGGATTCCTCCTCCTCCTCCTCCTCCTTCTCCTCCTCTTCCTGAAGTGCCTCCTTGAACCTCACCTGGAGTGTGCCCATGCTGGAGTGGCGCATGCAAGAGGGCGCCGGACTGTGCCCTCTTCCAGTCCGACTTCCTGTGCGAGCATCGCATGATCCTGACCTAGCTGGGGAGCACTCCGATGTCAGCATCCTGACCTCCCCCTGCGTAGGGCCTCCACCAGACAGTGGCGGGCGGGTCTTTGCTCCCTGTCCCCCTTGGTTCCGACGAACGCAGTTTTGGCCTTAGCCCTTGACCTTTGTTCGCCTACGATACCCCCGCAGTTCCGGTCAGTCCCTGTTTAACTGACCCATGGCCTCGCACTTAAAGCAGACTGTCGGTTTCTGATTGGCGCTTGATGGTGGCGATGAAGGTATCCGAGGAGAGGGGCCGCCCTCGGAGTTCCTTCTCCAATTCCTCAAGGCACTGGCTCATCTCCTTCAGCACTTTGTCAGAATGGGGGGGGGGGGGGGAGGTCTCATCAAGGGCCACTTATCTCACATCCCTCTTGGACTTGGATGACTTCGTCTGCCGTAAATGCTGATAATACTGCATTCTATCGACTGCTTCCTCAACTGTCTTGGGCTGGCCGCCCAAGGCGTATAATCCTCCGTTCCTATCCTCAGCACCGTAGCACAGCCGCGGAATGGCATGAGCGTGTACATCTGGCACGGATGAGAAGGCCTGTGTGACCCAATGTCTTAATGACTCTCCCATATACTGTGACGCCGACTGGAAGTTTAACTGATGTGAGAGATCCGGCGCCGATGACCCCAAAACGCTTCTCAAATCTCCTGAGGATGTCGGCCAACGAAAGGTTGCGATCAGTATCCAGCAACAGTGTATAATAATCGCTCGCCGTCCCCTTCAATGAAAAACAGAACTGTCCATGCTGTTCCAGCTCGGTCCGATATTGGCTTCGTGCCAGGCGATCGAATTTGTGCAGAAATGACTTCCAACTGGATTTTCCATCGTACCTCAAATCCTTGTACTTCGGCGTGTGTCTTCCAATGCCCGTCGCGTATCCCCCGCACCATAGTGCTGAGGAGCCGTCAAGGTAGTGTGGGGCACCGGTACGGGCCCCTGGGCTGACGGTCCAAGGAAGGGCGTATGTGTTTCTGGAGCACGTAACTGCGATCGAACTTGAACTACTCTACCATCATCATTCCCCAACCCACAGGCCAGAATAGGCGGAGGGCCCCTGTTATTGATAGGGATAAATCATCATGGTAGGGTGGGGCATACGTGTGCTAGCGTAACCGCCAAGCATGGGAGGTATCGAAGGTTGGCTGAGGGGGGGGGGCATTCCCCCAACCCAAGGATCTTGCGCATGGGATGGGTAGACATGTGAAGGTGGGGACACTGTAAGGAGATCATAGCCCTGTCTGGGGCTGGTAATTCCCGTGGGTAATCGCTCCAAAAATGGGGCGACTGGAGGATACTGTCTAGGAGTGGGACGCTGCAAGCGTGAACCCAAGCCTCCCTGGGGCAAACCCTGACTAAGCTGGCCTAAGGCCTGATCATCAGCCCATGAACGATTGGGAGGGGGGCGAAGGCCTCCTTGACCCTGGGGTGTAGGGATGCAGGGAGGGGGTGTGACATTCCGGGAGACTTCTCAAACTGGTTATATAACCATAATCCCCCTAACTGAAGTAGGCCTTAACAAGACATTAAAAATAACTGACCCCCATAGGGGACAAAAAATCCTCCTCCCACCTATTATAATCCGTAGACCCTGGGATGGCAAGTACAGAACATTTCTTCGATGAACCTAATCCAATTCAATTCAATCACACCTGCGACGAATACCCCAATCTGAGCTGCCACCCTCCCTAGACCCAATATGGGAGTCAGTAAACCCCACTCCCCCTCCTGGGGCACCCCTAAACCTACCCCCTCCCCCAAACAGGAAGGCAGGGACAGAGTGACAATGGTATCGTGACCGACCAAGGGTCTCCCTTGAGAAAATGGCTTTAACCCGGGGCCTGATAAGTTAGCAAGAGCCCCCCTAACACCAAGGGTTATCAAATCTACCTGAGGGTAACTATGAAAACACAGGGGTATGCCGCGTTACCGCTACGGTGTCTGGGTGAGTGCGCAACCCCAACCCAGACAGCGCTTTGTCAATAGATGTATCCATATTACATAAAATATGCACAAAAATGCAAATGTCAATAATCTAAATTGATTCTGTAATTAAGTAAAAAAAAAAAAAAAAATAGAAATTAATCACTAAAATCGAATTCTGTTTCAAAGTAGAATAATTCCAAAAAGTCCAACTTAGACTTCCCGCCAATATGGCGGCCAAACAACGCGGTGTGGGAAAGGCAAAAAAAATGCTATGACCCACTAGGGTAACCCTATGGCCCCGAGTTGGGCGCCAATAAAGTAACTACGGGGTTAAGTGACCCAGTAAATCCGTGAGTATCCCACAGACTTACCCTTGCATAACGTTGGTCTTGATCGGGCCTAGATATCTCGGAGGGAAAAACCCGTAAGTGTTTCCTTAAAGTATTATCTCAAATCACATATTTAAACTCGGCAAAGTCTTTAACATCTTTTCAAGAACCACTGGGCCAGAAAAGTGGAGATTTACATGAAAGTATCCTGACATAGAATCGAGTTTGTTCAAATCAAGGTCTCGGGAATAGGGTGGGACCACAAGAGAGAATCAAAGTTTTACATGCTGATATCTGGGGAAAATGTTTTAAAATATTCTTCTCTAGAACCACTCTCTTGATCCTTTGGGGCTAGGTTAGGGCCACAATATGGGGTCAAAATTTTTCATGGGAATAATGGGAATGAATAATTTATAGATTTAGAGATCGCAGGATGCTATAACTAAGTATTTACTGGTTCAATACTGATTCCATTGGTGCAAACAAATTACAAATCTATTACTGAACCCTATCCATGTATAAAAATTCAGTATTTTCGCCAATGATTTAAAAATTTAGTCTCTAACATCCACTGTTTAGTTTCATTTTAAAATCTAAGACCAGACCTTGAAAATTATGTAAAATTTTAGAAATTGACATTACTCCTAATATGTCCTTTTAAACTCTTCAAATTCGATATCATGATTTCTTTTTCGTATATGAAGTGCATAAAGGTAATTATCTATTTCCATTACTAGTATTAAACTTTTTTATCTCTAGTGTTAGAAGACAATATTATGTATCTATTTTATGTAATGGTTGATTTGCGTTGCTTATGTTGTGTTGACACCAACAGACAAAAAAAGTTTAATTGAATAAATTTTAAGTGCAGAAAGATCATGTTTAGAACACTGTAGCTCAATAAAAAGCTTTTCGACCCCAGTTTTTCTTTTCAATTTCCTAATTCTCCTTCAATGTAGAAATCAAAATTACACTTCCCCAAAAATTGACATTACTCCAAATCTCAGATGCGGAACCTCTTTACCCATTATTGAAAACAAGGATACTCTAAAAGTAATATTTCAAAGGTCGAAGTCGTGTGATTGATAGTCTGCATATGTACATGTATTACATATGCAATCAGTGTAGTTTCTTGTTTAGTTGGTTGATATTCCTTTGAGAATACTTAATAATCCACTTAATCCCCTATTTTGTCATGCATTGCTGCAGGTCAAGGTCATTTATCTAAGACACTTTTATTAATAACTATAAAAATGCAAGTGAACATGTACCGTGTTTTACTGTATGTATAAAACAAACTAAACTATAGAGGATTTTAAGATGTGTTTACAATATGTTAACAAGCGAATAGGGTAAATTTTATCTTTTTCTTGGAGAATCACCTTAATCATGTGGTAGATTCGACCTTGACTTTATTCATCAAATATGAAGTCTTTATCTTATTAGTTATGGCGAAGAATTAAGTTGCTGAAGACAGAAAGACCAAAACGATCTGCGGAACATATGTAATTAAGTCCAGATTGTTAAGATTGACTAGTGTTTCGTGAAGACGATAATAAGCATGATGATCGAGATCAATTTTGGTGTCAGTCATTGCATTGTCTTTATACTTCAAATGATGTGTGAGAAATTCTCGATTCTGATCCTGGCCTTTTATCGGCGTGTCTCGTGTCCATGTCGGATTCCTTCATAAGATCTGAGCTGGGTAATGATTGCATTGTTAATAGTGGGCAGGGACATATAACTCTTTTGTTATTAAAGGTATAATGCGTACTTATGATTTTTTGTTTCTGTTTCCAAACTAACAAGGTGAATGCACTTATAATAATAATGACATATAATAACCTGTATAACGTAAACTATTTGATTTCATCCCAGACTAAAGGAATAGTTCGACATTTTTAGTTCATTCTTGACTAATTACCTCTCGGGCGTCTTTGAATAATGTGTGCATACACACGTGATCCCGCGGGAAAGAAAGCTATGGTAAGTTTTGGGATCGAGTTAATCAGTTGTAGACATAGAAGTAAAGACACACGACACTGAATTCATTAGGCCAGATTATGAGTACAACACTATTATAACGGGTAGTTAGATAAGCACAGATTCAAGAATTGGGAAAGAAACTTTGTAAAAAGATAGACTGTCTTTTGAAACTATTTTGTTTGAACTTATTTTGTTAGTCATTTGTTTGATCATGATAATAAATGACATGTTCACTTAAATTGTTGTTTTTCATTAGACATTTCAATGATTATCTAGTCACCAAAATCTGAGCTACGGAATGCCAGAGTTTTTAGCTCGTATAGTATACGGGTTTTTTTTCTATTTCAAACACTTTAAACTAGAGAGAAAAGGTATGGATTAACGATTTTTAAAAAATATTCGTACAAGTCCACACTTCTTGTCAAATCTTTCCTTAATGATGGTTGCCTGCGTAAAGTTAATTTGGTTTACTGCCTTCAAGGTACATTTAACAAATTTACCAATTTCGTAATGTAAACATTGGAATATGTCAAAATAATCTCTAAATATTAAATACTTCTTCTTATCACTCAAATCGAGTCACCTGTAAACGAGGAAATGACAATTATTTCTACTATTTTAATCATTTTTGACAATTATATCTGATCAGAATCATCAGTTTGTGAATGAACAGATAAAGGGATAATTATTTGTGTTGTTATCGACTTAACGACATCTTTTCCAGAAGATCGGTCTTGATTTGTTCGCTTTACGCATTTCCGATTTCCGAGCCCGTGTCTCTTAAACTCGCGTGAGTCGTTTTATTTGCATCTCATCCGGCAGTAAATTTCCACTTCTTTCTAAGACATCCTGTCGCGTAAAATAGGGGTGTTGCACATTAACTTTCCATTTAAATGATGAAATATCAATACGTCTCGCACTCCAACGATTTCTTCAAATGAATTTTGTAATCGGGTCCTGCCATTATCGCCTCGCCATACCATGCGCCATTGGTCTTGGGAATAGCCATGACATACAAAAGGTAGTTTTGTTGTCAGAAACTATTATAAAGATAATTGTCTAATTTAAGGTAAAAAAAGAAGTGGTTAAATATAGTCCATCGCGTTTCAACGCAGCATAGAGACGTAGCTGAAACAGAAGCTGGTAATCCAATAGTAATTTGTTTTGTCTGTTGTCTATATTGATGTCATAGAATTTTCTAGAAGATTGATACTTCAATATATGTAATGACAATTCGATTTGATTTTGTGAACAGATAATACTTTACATCACAAACTACACACGTTTATTGAAACACGGAGATAAATCTTATACATGTAATTCTCGTGATTATAGACATTGTATAGAAAAATAAATAGACATTCAATATATACCAAAGTCTCCGAAATGAATAATTCGAATTTCCTTGTGTACAAGATTTAAGCCATATTTCTGGTTTGATTCACACTTGGCACCCAGTATGTCTGTTAAATACCTAGGAGTATAAATTTAAGATGATTACAAAACGCCAATTACGGGGTGCTTTCTTCAGTCCCAGAGGGGTTGGTAACTTTGAAATCCAAAATTTTCTTTCACCTACATTTAAAGAATGTTTCTCAAAGTTTTACAACCACAACGGACAGGAACGGACCACACGATGTCACGTGATAGACTGAGGCGAGGTCAGAATCATTGTAGATACAAAGTTCAAATTAACCAACAATACACTGAGCAGGATGTGCTATCTCCAATCGAACACAAACAGTAAAGAATAAATGCATTATAAAAGTACTTCATAATTTTGAAGTTTTCTTTGAAGTCTTTGTAAATCGGTCGCATAATAATATATAATCAAGTGAAAATCGCATTTACTATCATATATTGGTCGTTGTGCCGACATCATTACATCATTCCCATGGGCACTGATTCTGTATGTGTTAAGTGGTACTGTTCACTGCCAAAAACGATTGGTCATTAGACAGTCGTCTCTTGCTGGTGCATTTTAACGCAGGGCATCTAGAAAAGGATTGGTTAAACTGGGTAGATAGCAGAAACCATACATAATGACGTTCAGTAATTGGATGAAAACAAGGTGCAAGAATCCATACTTGAAAAATTAATGGAAGGAAGACACATTTCTGTAAATGAAAGACTTTCCAATCTTATCGGCATTTTCGAGTCGGTTGTTCTCGGTAATCTTTGAATACGTCCATAGATGCCCTATATAATAATTACAGGAATTTGCGTGACAAAGAGAAACGCAAATATTATTTCAACATTGGTGGTGACAGAAGTTCTGCTGTCTATAATTTGCTCTGTATGGAAACACTAAACGCGACTTTCGTTAATCCTTTCCAGTCCTCAAAATAGCCGACCTAAATTAGTAGCATAAAGTAAAGTTATCCATTCGAAAAAGCAATTTAACCACAGTTTGCTTGCCCGGATCTTGCAGAGGAGAGGAAAGAAAAGAACATTTCAACATAGATGTATTATTGTCTTCAAATAATTCTGCCATTTAATTATGTTTTGTTTCGAATTCAGCTGCGGCTTTGGTCTTTAAAACTGCTGCTTACATACACTTCTAAATGTAGGCCACATTAAGTGTCGATCAAACTTTCTTACATCCAAGTGTACATCACACAAACGTTCTTATATCCAAGTGTATATGGAGCGCCAAATTAACATAAACTCAAATAATTGAAGATATCTTTAATTATTTGAAGATATCATCAATTCAATTATTGCTCTCTTTAATTGAATTAATGCGCGCATTAAATCAATTATTGCTCTCATCAAATGAATTAATGCGCGCTTCAATTCAATTATTGCTCTCGTCAATTGAATTAATGCGCGCATCAATTGAATTAATGAGAGCAATAATTGATTTAATGCGCGCATTAATTCAATTATTGCTCTCTTCAATTCAATTGATGAGAGCATCAATTGAATTAATTAGAGCAATAATAGATTTGATGCGCGCATTAATTCAATTATTGCTCTCTTCAATTCAATTGATGAGAGCATCAATTTCGTGGAAATATTGCTCACAATAATTAATTTAGAGCTCGGTATAAATAATTTGATGATCTCTTTAATTCAATTGAAGATATCTTTAATTATTTACAATGCTTTTGTATAAGGAATTAATGCGCGCATCAATTCTTTTAAAGAGAGCAATAATTCAATTAAAGAGATCATTAATTCAATTGTGGATATGTTGAATTGAAGATATCTTTAATTATATAGTTGCTCTCTCTAAAAGAATTATTGTTCTCTTCAAATGAATTAAAGATATCATTAATTCAGTTGAAGAGAGCAATAACTGAATTTATGCGCGCATTAAATCAATTATTGCTCTCATCAAATGAATTAATGCGCGCATCAATTCAATTATTGCTCTCATCAATTGATTTAATGCGCGCATTATATCAATTATTGCTCTCTTCAATTGAATTGTAGCGCGCATCAATTCAATTGTTGATATCATTAATTCATTTGAAGAGATCATTAATTCAATTAAAGCGCGCTTCAATTCAGCTGAAGAATTAATGCTATCATCAATTCAATTAATGCGTGCAATAATTCAGAATTGAAGATATCATTAATTATTTGAAGAGATCTTTAATTAAATTGTTGCGCGCATCAAATGAATTGATGATCTCTTCAAATAATTGAAGATATCTTCAATTATTTGAGTTTATGTTAATTTGGCGCTCCATAAGTGTAGGCCACACGAACTCACTTATATCTAAGTGTAGGCCACACAAATTCTCTTATATCTAAGTGTAGGTCACACAAACTTTCTTACATATAAGTGTAGGCCACACAAACTTTCTTATATCTAAGTGTAGGCCACACAAACTTTCTCACATCTAAGTGTAGGCTACACAAACTTTCTCACATCTAAGTGTAGGACACACAAACTTTCTTATATCTAAGTGTAGGCCGCACAAACGTTCTTTTATTTAAGTATAGGTCACACAAACATTCTTATATTTTAGTATAGGCCACACAAACGTTCTTATATCTAAGTGTAGGCCACACAAACGTTCTTACATCTAAGTGTAGGCCACACAAACTTTCTCACATCGAAGTGTAGGCCACACAAACTTTCTCACATCTAAGTGTAGGCCACACAAACTTTCTCACATATAAGTGTAGGCCACACAAACTTTCTCACATCTAAGTGTAGGCCACACAAACTTTCTCACATATAAGTGTAGGCCACACAAACGTTCTTATATCTAAGTGTAGGCCACACAAACAATCTTCCATGTAAGTGTAGGCCACACAAACTTTCTCACATCTAAGTGTAGGCCACACAAACTTTCTCACATCTAAGTGTAGGACACACAAACTTTCTTATATCTAAGTGTAGGCCGCACAAACGTTCTTTTATTTGATTATAGGTCACACAAACATTCTTATATTTCAGTAAAGGCCGCACAAATGTTCTTATATCTAAGTGTAGGCCACACAAACGTTCTCACATCTAAGTGTAGGCCACACAAACTTTCTCACATATAAGTGTAGGCTACACAAACGTTCTTATATCTAAGTGTAGGCCACACAAACGATCTTCCATATAAGTGTAGGCCACACAAACTTTCTCACATCGAAGTGTAGGCCACACAAACTTTCTCACATCTAAGTGTAAGACACACAAACTTTCTTATATCTAAGTGTAGGCCACACAAACTTTCTCACATCTAAGTGTAGGACACACAAACTTTCTCACATATAAGTGTAGGCCACACAAACGTTCTTATATCTAAGTGTAGGCCACACAAACAATCTTCCATGTAAGTGTAGGCCACACAAACTTTCTCACATCTAAGTGTAGGCCACACAAACTTTCTCACATCTAAGTGTAGGACACACAAACTTTCTTATATCTAAGTGTAGGCCGCACAAACGTTCTTTTATTTGATTATAGGTCACACAAACATTCTTATATTTCAGTAAAGGCCGCACAAATGTTCTTATATCTAAGTGTAGGCCACACAAACGTTCTCACATCTAAGTGTAGGCCACACAAACTTTCTCACATATAAGTGTAGGCCACACAAACGTTCTTATATCTAAGTGTAGGCCACACAAACGATCTTCCATATAAGTGTAGGCCACACAAACTTTCTCTTAAGTATCATTTTCAGACGTTTCTTCCGTGTATGGTTAACCCCATTTACTCTGGGAACGAATGATCCGCTGGAAAACGCCAGTCACGATATCGATGCTGGTGGCATAAAAATTTACAACACTATGTATGAGTGACATTTGTCATAACGATCACTTTAACTTACAAGACACTAAGAGCAGCTTGATGCAGATGTTGCATGTCTTTACTAAACTGGACGTTGTGGACTCCTTTGTTTGCTATTTGAAATGACGATATCTAACACAAAACATGGGGAGGGGGGGGGGGGTGTCTGTTTGCAGCTTGCGACCCATAAATATGAGGTTAAGTACCGGTAGTTGGTACTTGTTCTTTGGTAATTTGCAATGGGCATTCACGTGGATACATCGATGGACAAATTATGCACACGGTTCGTAGGAGGTTCCTGGTTCTAACACTCCTGCCAACGCTTAACCTAACTTGTTGCACATCGAAAATGCATACAGGAACATGATAAAAAGGCACAAAAATTCTTGGAATTTCTTGTCTCACTTCACGCCCTTCCTGCTTCTTCTCCCTTCCTGGTCTCAACTCACACCTTCCTTCCTTGTCTCACAATACACCTTTGTTCCCACTATGTTAGTAGACTTCTTTCCTAACGACTTGTACTTGTGTGAGCTGGGAGAATAAGAAATCTGTTGGCGTCGATATGATAGCGGAAGATCACAACACAAAGCAGAACATCTGCTCAGAGTAGAGAAACAAAAACATTTAATGAATGAAAAGAAACGAGAAACTGAAGTATTTGTAACACTATTTCAATGACCCGTCATACTTATTTCTAACCTTCAGACAGGAATTTAGTATGCATGAATAATATTTTCTTTCGATGAATCTTTAACACACATTCATGTGTTTATGTGTACTCTGTCAGATAAAATTAAAATACATCGGTTTCGTTTCAAATTCATTCAAAATCAGTTTAAATTTTAGGTCTTTTTTAAGTCTTCAATTTTTCTTTACAAATATCAATTATTTTAGAATCAATAGCACTAAACAAGATGTTATTTAAGTGTTTAACACATAAACACTATATAACAAGTTTGTCCCACCCTGGGGTCAGAACTCTTATTCCGGGGATCATGAAATTTACAATTTTGGTAGAGGCCTTCCTGCTCTACATCACTATGCATTTAGTTTTTCTTACACGTGTGCGGTTCTTGAGAAGATTTTTGAAAATTGGTCAATTTGGGACAGTTTTTGCCCCGCCCCTAAGGCTGCAGGAATCCTGAAATTAACAATTTATGTCCACCTTGTTCCAAATATGTTTCATACCAAATTTAAAAAGAATTGGAATGATAGTTATCAAGAAGTTAAAAATGTCTATTGTTCACACATTTAATAACTGATCATTTTGGCCCAACCCTAGTATCAAAACCCCTACCCCTGGGACCATCAAATTTACAATTTTGGTAAAGTACTACCCAATCTTTCTAATATCTATTTAGTTTCAATTTAGTATCAATAGCACTAAAGAAGGTGTTATTAAGTGTTTTACACATAAACACCAAGTTTGGCCCCACCCTGCAGTCAGAACCCCTACCCCGGGGATCATGAAATTTACAATTTTGGTAGAGGCCTTTCTGTTCTACATTATTATGCATTTAGTTTTTCTTACACGTCTGTAGTTCTTGAGAAGATTTTTGAAAATTGGTCAATTTTGGGTAATTTTTGCAATGCCCCTAGGAATCCTGAAATTTACAATTTATGCCCCCCTTGTTCCAAATATGTTACATACCAAATTTGAAAAGAATTGGAATGATAGTTATCAAGAAGAAGTCAAAAATGCCTATTGTTCACACATTTGATAACTGACCATTTTGGCCCCACCCTGATGCCAAAACCCCTGGGATCATCAAATTTACAATTTTGGTAAAGGACTACCTGTTCTTTCTAAATATCTATTTAGTTTCAATTTAGTATCAATAGCACTAAAGAAGATGTTATTTACGTGTTTTACACATAAACACTATATACCAATTTCGGCCCCACCCTGGTGTCAGAACCCCTACCCATGGGATCATGGTACAATTTTGGTAGAGGCCTTTCTGCTCTACTTATGCATTTAGTTTTTCTTACACGAGTGTGGTTCTTGAGAAGAAGATTTTTGAAAAAAAAAAATGTGAAAAGTTCACAGAAGACAACAAATTTTGATCAAAGAGCCTTTTGATTAAGTGAGGTTAAAACTTTAACCAGCTGTCCACAAATGACACCAAGGGTATGTAAATAGCTCTCCAAACAGTGTGTCCCAGAGATCTAACAAGAGGTACTGTGAGCAATGCTCACTAAGAATACCCCCCGCTTACCCCAATCTCCCAAAGGGTGTTGGTAATAGGTATAAACTACCTCTTTTCTGAGTGTAAAAAACAAATGGCATGACAAACCGAACCATATTGCTACTTCGATGTCCAGTGCACGTGACCTTTTGACCCCAAAATGAATAGGGAACATCTTCATCCCATGGGTAGTCCATATGTATGATATGGTGACTGTAGGTGGAAAGGATAACGCTTTAGAGCCTGGAAACCATATTGCTACTTCGATGTCCAGTGCACTTGACCTTTGACCTTTTGACCCCAAAATCAATAGGGAACATCTTCATCCCATGGGTAGTCCATATGTATGATATGGTGACTGTAGGTGGAAAGGATAACGCTTTAGAGCCCGGAAACCATATTGCTACTTCGATGTCCAGTGTGCTTGACCTTTGACCTTTTGACCCCAAAATTGATGGGAACATCTTCATCCCATGGGTAGTCCATATGTATGATATGGTGACTGTAGGTGGAAAGGATAACGCTTTAGAGCCCGGAAACCATATTGCTACTTCGATGTCCAGTGCACGTGACCTTTGGACCCCAAAATCGATAGGGAACATCTTCATCCCATGGGTAGTCCATATGTATGATATGGTGACTGTAGGTGGAAAGGATAACACTTTAGAGCCCGGAAACCATATTGCTACTTTGATGTCCAGTGCACTTGACCTTTGACCTTTTGACCCCAAAATCAATAGGGAACATCTTCATCCCATGGGTAGTCCATATGTATGATATGGTGACTGTAGGTGGAAAGGATAACGCTTTAGAGCCTGGAAACCATATTGCTACTTCGATGTCCAGTGCACTTGACCTTTGACCTTTTGACCCCAAAATCGATAGGGAACATCTTCATCCCATGGGTAGTCCATATGTATGATATGGTGACTATAGGTGGAAAGGATAACACTTTAGAGCCCGGAAACCATATTGCTACTTCGATGTCCAGTGCGCTTGACCTTTTGACCCCAAAATCAATAGGGAACATCTTCATCCCATGGGTAGTCCATATGTATGATATGGTGACTGTAGGTGGAAAGGATAACACTTTAGAGCCCGGAAACCATATTGCTACTTCGATGTCCAGTGCACTTGACCTTTGACCCCAAAATCGATAGGGAACATCTTCATCCCATGGGTAGTTCATATGTATGATATGGTGACGGTAGGTGAAAAGGATAATGCTTTAGAGCCCGGAAACCATTGCGTCTACAGACGGACGGATTGACAGACGGACAACCCGATTCCAGTATACCCCCCCCCCCCCACAACTTGTTGCGGGGGGTATAATAAGATTGCTATGCGTAGCAATAAGTCCCCCACCGCAGCAAAAAAAGTTGAAGCAAAAAAGTCCCATATCTCCTGTAATATTTGTAGAATCAAAATTGCGATGGAACATGATCAACTACATATTGTGATCCTGCAAAATTTGAACAAAATCCGTACAGTGGTCTCTGAGGAGTTGCATCCACAAAGTGTCCCTATAGTGTACCATGTACAGATTCAACAAAGTCCCATAACATCTCTAAAATTTGTCGAATCGAAATGGCGGCGAAAATAATCAACTACGTATGGTGACTAACAATCCTACAAAATTTGAACAAGATCCTTTAAGGGCTGTTCCAGAAATGATCAAATGGGGGGGGGGGGGGGGTTCGGGCGGCAAACGATATTTTTTTGTGTGGGTGGTCGTATTTTTTCATATTTTAATTGGTCCGTGGTTGGACTGTTAAAAAAATATTTATTATGGGTAGTGGGTAGTTTCTATTGTTTTATTTTGTGCCACGTGGGTGTTGAGTTTTCAGAATATTTTTATTGTCGCTCTTGTCGTGTTGGTTACAAAACGTCGGAGGGAAAATTGAAAACGTGCTTTCGAAATCGGAAGTAACATAGAACTATTCGAGTTGTCGCTCTTTTCAGCGCATAACTTTCCATTACGGCACTCTTCAAATTAGAGGCGCGTTTAGTAGGGTCTCTTTGGACGTGATGGCGGCGAACTCTGTTCTGTAGATTATTACAGTTTACAGTGCATCGATTTTGGAAATATTTTGAAACCAATAGGTATTCCTTTTTCTAATAAAAATAGGCAAACCTTAGTTGATTTATACGAGGGTACCGATGCGTTATATTTATCAGTCGGTGTGATGGTGATATAGAGGCCTCCGGACGCGCGCGGGCTCCATTAGAAGACGAACGATTCGTGGAAAAACATATCCATACCCATTTCATGATAATAGCATCGTTTGGACTCCCAGTCTTTCTAACATTCCCGCCATAGATGCCTTTGATTGTTGATGTGACATCGTTTCTTCAGAACTACTGTGATACAATGTCGCACAGGCATTACCGCGTCATTGACTAGAATGTTTGTCCCGAAAACCTCGCGAGATTTGTACCGTTTTCATTTTTAAAAATATTTTTGTGGTGGGTCTGTTTAGTTTTTTGTTTTTTTTTATTAGATGGGTCATTGTAAAATGAGTTTATTAATTTGATGGGTCATGGGGTAATTTTTTATTTTTTTTTATGAGTGCTTGGTATATACAAAAGGTGCCTCCCGACCCCCCCACCCCCATGTATTTATTTCTGGAATAGCCCTAAGCAGATTCGTCGGAGTTGCGTTCACAAAGTCAAGTGGGATGGAAGGACGCACAAACACCGGTATTTCTATGTCCCCTTCTGCGTTGCAATGGGGGACAAAAAAAAATAATAGAAATTCCTGGATAGTAATCAAATATTGCTGAAAGATGTACATCAATAAAAAGAAAATACAGGCTTGAATTTGAATAAACCAGAATATCATTTATATACACTCATTTATTCTGTATCATGAATGAAAGTACTAACATTTACTAAAATGGAAAGTCAATAGTATTAGTTTATGTGATCATAAGAAATTGGATTGTTTGTTTTCACTTGCAACTTAAAAACTAATGATTCAATATTCACAACAAGAAGCATTCTCAGACTCTTCTCTGCTAGCATGCACGTACAAACACACAAAAATTCTCAAAACAATGATGTTCTTTTATCACAATGCTAAGACTGCTTTTCATTTCATATATAATGCAATGTACAAGGTTAAAGTGATTGGCTGTATCCTAAATTATACTATACAGGATTAATGCAAGATTAATACTTAGGATAGGGAATGTTTATATCATTTGTAAATTCTTTAATCAGATCATGGCTATTCTGAACTGAATATTAACATAGCAAGATAAAGTACAATCCATCTGGAAAACTAGAATAGCAAATCATTCAAAAACTTTGGAAAATCATAAAAGCTGAAGAATTCAATACATGTCCTAATATTTAAGTTATATCAATGACATTGAAAAGTCATTATAATACCTGATATTGAAAGGTTATACTTCATACAGGTAAAATTTAACACTTCAAGCAAATGTTCATATACATGTACAATCTACTCCAAGGTCTCCATTTATAGTTCTCTATCAAATTGTGCATACAGAGCATATTGACTTGCATACCACTCACTCCATCATCAAAATGATGTATGACAAATACAGTGTCACACTTCAATTCTTACTCTGTCATGAAAGTCAATTTCTTTCACGTTACTTTTTTTTTAAACAATAATAAATATAAAAAAAAAGAAACAAGACAAAACAAACCCTCTCTTCTTTGAAGGGAGCATAAAAAAGCAATTAAATAAATTTCCATCACTTTGCAACCGTTCTATTTCCAACAATAAAATGTACATACATTCAAATCGAGAGAAAATGAAAAACCACGTGTCAATGAAAATAAAACTGAAGTGTATGCTAAAAATATCAACTCTTGAAATGAAACCCACACTTATATCATAGTATACTCCCTCAAACCAGCACTGATGAATCTGGCATAAATAAATGTACATCAAATCTTAACCTTTAACTTACTCATGTGGAGGTGAATACAACTACAGATCACATAGCATTTGTAGACATTATATATGAAATCACATTTGATTTTATCATGAAATACCCCATAGTTTTGCATTTCTTTCATATAATGTAAACAGGAGCCATTTTGCACTTTATTCGACTTCACATGTAAGATTCTTGACCATCTCCATCATGTCTTGTTCCCGTATGATTAAGAACAAACCACATATTCCTTAACTGTCAATATATCAGAACTGTAAATTATAATTTCAGTGGCTTATATAAGCACACACGTTGATCAATCTATTTTTATAGCCCCATATATTTTTCGAATGAAGAAATATGCGGCATAGAATCCAATGGTTCCTGTTAGAATCCAGAAGGTGAAAACCATCAACAAAGTGTAACCAAAGTACAGAAGTGTAGGAATGAATTCTGTGATTTCCAGCTGAAACATAAATGTCACATCATTTGATTATTCATGTTTGACATATACCAGGGTTGATACTTAACTAAAATTTCCAGGAGCCACATGGGCTCCTGAAACGTTATTTCTGGGAGCCCATAACAAAACACACTAGACCACATCTGATGAAATATAATGCAAGAAATCCACAAGACATGAGAATGGATCATACAAGTATATTTTGTATGCGTTTGATTCATTATTGTTTGAATGCATTGTAATATTTAGAGAGGCTGAAAATAGGTGTCCATACTTTTTTATTTTATATAATACGTATAAATATACTATACCACAAAAATATTCATCATTAAATTATTTGCATTCGAACCCAATATTTTTTCAATTTGTTCTGACAACAACGCTGCTTTCTTTGTACTAACACTAGCTTTCTATTTTTTCCTATTTGTCATTATTATCATGAAGACTGCAATCGTGCTCTCTTTTTTTCAGTAAGCTCAAAAACTTCCAGCTGTTTTGACATTAGTGATCTTGCCGATCAACTTTAGTAAAAATCGAGCATGGTTTTTTGTTTTATAAGAGGTCTCCAAAATGCTTTAAATTAAGCTTGTAAATAACTCTAGAAAAGTGTCTAGTCGCTAAAGATATACATGTACCGATTACCAAGCCCAATACAATTATGAGAGATTCCTGTTCACAAAAATCACTTGCCATGTGGGTGAGCTAGAACACCAATTTAGGTGCCCACACAAAATTTTACTCCCAATTGGCAAGTGGGTGAGTGCCAAGTCTAAACCCTGCATACATCATTTTCTACATCATGATATTCTCAATAATTCATAAAGCATGCACACAGAAATGTGAATTTTGCAAGAAATTATAAATTTACTGTATGTGTGCTTAGTTTAGCAGGATTCAAATTTTAGCGCCTTTGGTGGCGAAACAGGAGCGCTAAACCATGGTTTCACCAAAATATGAAAATTTCGATTCCTTCAATATCAAACACAGAACAACCACTAAATCATGATTGTGCCAAATTTTGAATACGCTAGAATAAGTACTCATTCAGTCATTGATAGTGATGGGCAAAAACCATCATCGATTATCGGTAATAATCGGACACATGTAATCGATTAATAATCGATTATAATCGGTATTCTTATTTAAGTGGTTTTTCCCTCTCAAAATAGATAGAAGAATCATTAAACATTTGAATTCTTCTTTGTTTCTTTGTTCACAGGTAAATAAATAAGAATTTCAATATATTAAGTAATGGAATTTATTTATAATCACAATGTCTCAAAGATATCAGAGACAGACTCCTTTATTTGACTTTTGAATGTCGTTGTTGTTAACGTCCTTCACTTCTCCTGCCATTTTGTTTGCTTGTTTTTTGATTGGGTTTGACACACAGAAAATAAAATCTGAACAAAATTGAAGTGATTTACAGATTGTTTTTATTTTATCAACGATGTTGGTGACTTTTATTTTGTAATCGATTATTAGCATCATAGATCTCTGAACGACTAACAATCGATCATCAGCGACAATTGATTCATCACTAGTCATTGCTAAACTGTTTATCAATTCATCTATCAAAATGTACACAAAAGTGAAGGTTGTAAAACTTTTATAAAATCATTCTCATACTCAAATGGAGTACATGCTCAAGATTTTTTGAGTATGCCTTGGAGCTTGCTCACAGTTGTATTCAAAACAAATGTGGCTGAGTTTAAGTATGAGTATGGTAAAAGTTTTATAACCTCCAGGCCAGCAAACATTTTGATCATTAAAACACCTATTACACCATGTACTCTTGGATCATTCATGGTAAAACTCTGTACTGGAGTAATGTCGGTATTTACCAGTTGTATTTTTAGATATATGCACTCATCAAACCTTTACATACCTTTGTTACAAAGTAAAATATTGAGTATGCAAACACATAAACTGCAGATCCTCCAGACACAATAAACGTCTTCCACCACCAGTGGTAATCCTAAAGAAAAAGTATAGTACATGTATGTAAACTATAAAGAAATGAGGTCACAGGCCCTTAACTGCTCACATGAGAATCACATGACAGAAAACTAATTAGAAGTACTGCCTTTTGAAATCATCAAGTGTGAATCTTTTGAACTATGTTCAGTGGATGTTGTCTGATTGTTTTTAATTTTTTTTTTTTTGGTGGTCATAAACAATGATCATTACTTCTAATGTTACCTTGACCAAATGACATTCTTACATTTATCAAGTCGCAAACAATCTTTATGCTAACTGCTTGTAATGTCTCGCCCATACAGAATTATCACATTCACTCATACAAAAGTGTTGTTAACTAGAGGTGCAAATGATTCACCGCGATGCATTGTAAAACCGCGATTCTGTCATCAAATTGAATTTCTATTCACAACCAAGAAAATTCAGTTCAGTTCAATATAAATGTGTACAAGTTATCTATCTACTTCCTTTATCTTTTCAACGATGCCTCTGAATTGGTTAGAAAACGTCCCTAAAACAAACAATATGGTGGGGCATGATGGTAATCCAGTGCTCAAAATTCCTTTACCTAAATCGCTTAAATCGAAAGTGTGGGAGTATTTTGGTTTTAGATAAGTAGTAGAAGATCAGACAAAATATGAGCTTTGCTTTGATTATTCCCAATGATTTGATGTAATCATGTAATATGTTCCATTGGGTGGTTAAACAACTTTTCGAGTCAAAGATTTGTATCTATTTTACTGATTCTGTGGTAGTATAAACCCTAATTTCTTTAAGCGTCAAGGAGAATACTTAAATAGTTAAACAACTTTTTATCAATTCAATTTAGTCAAGAATGTTCAACATTTGTTTATTTTTTTCTTTTCCTTTTTTTTTTTTAATGATGACATTTTATCAAAATGTGTCCTTTAAATGATCTATAATGTTTGTGCATCATTGTGATTGAAAGTAAATGTGGAATAACTAAGTTACAATTCAAATACAGTGGGCATGTAAATCGAATCAAAAAAAAAGAAGAAAGAATAAAAACAGCTTAAATTGAAACTGAATCAGTTGTGAATCATTGCAGCGATATCTTTAACTCTTTATACATGTAGCAGTGACCTTGACATTGGTTAAGTGACACTGACTCAGAGTCAAGGCAGACTGTCTGGCCATAAATAATCTTTGTGTCATGTACATGTATGGGCATCTTGTTTTTCTCCATTACAAAATTGTGGCCAATGAGCAATATCTTTACTCTTTCCTACAAGTAATGTTGTCCATGACCAAAAGTTATTGTTTGGTCCTAAGGAACCTTCAAGCCTCATATGAGCTGATGCATTTCATTTAAAAAGTTGTAACCTGAACAAATATTACAAATAATTCTAACTAGTGGCCCTCAACTTGGCCAAATGACCATGGCTAAAGATAATGACACATTATTTGATCATAAGCAACCTCTAGGACAAATGTTAGCTTATAATAGTTTCAATAAAAGTGGGATGGACGGAGAGACAGATGGATGGACATACCGAGAGACATGGTGAATCCTATGTCATCCAAATTTAAAATGCAGGGAAAACAACAATGTGCCCAGTTTGTCATTTAGTTGTTCAAGAGGATATTCAAAGATGTAATACACTTACATGTATCGGTTTCTATCTATAATTTCATACCAGTTTCCTAATCTCCATTCATGTTTTAATTTGCTAATTATACATGTACATGTAGCTTTTCAAATTAATATTTCAATAGCATAAAACACTCCTGAAAAAGTCTCTATGCATATTATTTAAACATTTTGATAGAGTTCTAAGGTTAAATGATACAAACCAAAAATCTATGCACATCTGTCATAAAAATGAACATGTCAAAGACACAGACAGTGTGACAGTGAAAACTTCTTATCTTACACAATACATGTGATGCTCAGCAAGCTGGTAGCATGATGTCGCAAATCTTACCTCACCACAGAGTTGGAAGTACACCATCACAATGGAAATCTGAGACACAGAGATGACCAGAATGATGAACACGAGAAACAGGAAACCAAACAAGTAATAAAACTGGTTCTCCCAAATTGCCTGTAAAATCAAAAGTAAACACTAAAACTGGTTCTCCAAAACAAAAATAAAATAAATCGAGATGTGTTTGTGAAACACTGATGCCCCTGTGTGGCAGCAAAGTAATTCTGGTACTCAAAGGAAGGTCTTGTTACAAGGAATACACATGTGAAATATGAAAGCCTTATCACTAACCATTTAAAAGTTGAGGCCTAATTTAAGTATGTCAAATTCGAAGGTCAAAGTCATGAGGTCAAAAATTTTGGAACCAAAAGAAAGGTCTTGTCACAAGGAAAAGATGTGTGAAATGTGGAGGCCCTAGCACTAACCATTCAAAAGTTATGGCCAAGATTCAAGTTTTTCAGTACATCAAACCCTAAAGTCAGAATCAAAAAATGTTGCTACCTAAAGAAAGGTCTTGTCAAAATAGAATACACATGTCACATATGAATGCTCTATCACCAAACATTCAAAAGATAAGACCAATGTTAAAGTTTTTCTAAAGTATGTCAAACCTCAAGGTCAATATGAAAGCCTTATCACATCCATTCAAAAGTTATGGCTAAGGTTAAAGTTTTTGCATACCGACAGACTAAAAATTATATCCCCCCCCCCCCCCCCCCCCAATTATGAGGCATAAAGTATACATTCAAGTTACGCTTATGAACATTTTCACAGAAACTGATGACGAAGCAGGAATAATTCTTCCTAATAACCCAAGAAACATTTATTCATACAGAGATATTGAAGGATGTGGTAAGGGATTTCAAAATTTCTTTCAACCAAGATTTCTTTATGCCATAAGCACTACTACTACATGAGTATTAACATAAAGACTTGTTTTCTGAAGTGGATGATTGGCTCAATAAATGTGTGATGTTTGAACAAGAAAATTGATGAAGTATTTTTTTCAAGTCTGAAGTATTTAACATTGCTGATCCATTCAAATTCATCCATTTTAAAGTCCAAATAAACAAGAATAATATACATGTATAATAGGTATCAAACTTTGTACTTATTCATAAACTTACTGTAAAAATGAAGAATAATTCTATAAACATAGCTCCAAAAGGCAAGATACCAGACATAATGATCCTGAAAAAGAGATGCATCTTTAGAATTCCTAATCCAAAGCTGATTTTACTTAATTTGAAAGACATTTGAACTTACCATATACCATTATTTGAGACTTACCCTAGAGCTGGGTTCATATACCACATTTGTTCAGGGACCTGTCTAGGTATTTGGTTTGTTCTTACTGGATGCTCATATGGCTGAAAATAGTAAATAAAGACATTAACTTCATTTTTGTTCCATTTTGCTTAAATGTACAATACTGCTACCACATTGCAACAGTGTTGATAGTAGATGTCTTACAAAAAGCAAGGGGCATTGCCAAATTTTAACTCAAAATTTTATTCTATTCTCTTTGATTGATTGTTGATATAAACAAGAGGCCCAAGGGCCTTAACGGTCAACTGAGTACCATGTGCTGAACTGCATATATATAGTATGTAAATTGGTCATAGTTTCTTCATAATTCATTGTCAAAGAATTGATGATAATACAACTGCTCTGATAAATATCAAAAACATCATCCCAAGTAAATAAAAAAACAAGAGATGTTTGTAAAACACATATGCCCCCCATGGTGCAAAATTGAAAAGGGTTATACACACACACATCATTTAATTGAGAGTAGTATCATCAATTCAAAATATTGAGCAGACAATATTTTCCTATGTCAAGAGTGGATTGACCATGTGACCTAAAAATCAATAGGGGTCATCAACTCCTGAAGATGTACCAGTGTACCAAGTTTGATGTCTGTCAAGCAAAGGGCTCTCAAGATATTGAGCGGACAGTATATTCCTATGTACAGTTTAACCCTTGACCTTTGACCATGCGACCTCAAAATCAATAGGTGTCATCTTCTTTTGAAGATGTACCAGTGTACCAAGTTTCATGTCTGTCAAACAAAGGGTTCTCAAGATATGGAGCAGACAGTATATTCCAATGTCCAGTTTGACCCTTGACCTTTGACCATGTGATCTGAAAATCAATAGGGGTCGTCTTCTCCTGAAGACGTACCAGTGTACCACGTTTGATGTCTGTCAAGCAAAGGGTTCTCAAGATATTGAACGGACAGTATATTCCTATGTCCAGTTTGACCCTTGACCTTTAAACATGTGACCTCAAAATAAATAGGGGTAATTTTCTCCTGAAGATGTACCAGTGTACCAAGTTTGATGTCTGTCAAGCGAAGGGTTCTCAAGATATTGAACGGACAGTATATTCCTATCTAGTGTGACCCTTGACCTTTGACCATGTGACCTCAAAATCAATAGTAGTCATCTTCTCCTGAAGTCGTATCAGTGTACCAAGTTTGATGTCTGTCAAGAAAAGGGTTCTCAAGATACTGAGCAGACAGTATATTCCCATGTCAAGTTTGACCCTTGACCTTTGACCATGTGACCTCAAAATCAGTAGGGGTCATCTTCTCTTGAAGATGTACCAGTGTATCAAGTTTGATGTCTGTCAAGCAAAGGGTTCTCGAGATATTTAACGGACAGTATATTCCTATGTCCAGTTTGACCCTTGACCTTTGACCATGTGACCTCAAAATCAATGGGGGTCATCTTCTTCTGAAGATGTACTGGTGTACCAAGTTTGATGTCTGTCAAGCAAAGGGTTCTCTAGACATTGAATGGTCAGTATATTCCTATGCCCAGTTTGACCTTTGACCATATGACCTCAAAATCAATAGGGGTCATCTACTCCTTAGGATGTACCAGTGTGCCAAGTTTGATGTCTTTCAAGCAAAGGGTTCTCAAGATATCGAGCGGACATTATATTCCTATGTCCAGAGTAGATTTACCCTTGACCTTTAACCTTTTGACCTGAAAAACAATAGGGATCCTCTTCTACTCATAACTAACCCACATATGAAATATCATTATCATCAAGTGAATGGTTCTCAAGATATTGAGCGGACAACACATGGTCTACAGACAGACCGACAGGTGCAAAACAATATGCCCCCTCTTTTTCAAAGGGGGGCATAAAAAAAACCTGTATGAAGTTCTTCTTACCTGTTCAATTAAACCCCTTAAACATATCTAGTTTGCAATTGCAAAGCTCCATACTATTTTCAACAGTTTTCCAAAGAAATATGGGGGCATGATTTTTTCTACAGATATCCCCTCCCCAGAAAAATTCTTACTATATAAACGATACTAGGGGATGAAGCAAATTTGCAAAAAATATTAGTAAAACTGTAAAGTCAAACTTGGGGGTATTTTTATATTTTCTAAGGAAAATAGGTTAGTGACTTATTAGGACATAAAACTGTTGCTATCATAAAAATATCCTAGGCATACTACATCTGTGATACAAGGCAATATTTAATTGAATAAAGTTACTCATCATTGTCCTCTACAACAAGTGTAATATTGTCAAAACTTTGAACAAAAACTTGCATAGTATTGCCCATGTAGCCTATTTATAACTTAGCTGAAATATCATATCCAAGAGAGAAAAAACAAACAATTTTTTGTGTGTTCACCTAGTATTATCAAATCTTTGACAACTCATTCAACCTCTACCAAGCCCATTACAGAGCGACAACTCTCCCTGTGGCAATTCTGTTTTTGAACTGAGTACAGCAAGGGAAATAAATTGAAGGCATTTTATATACAGTTGAACTTTGGTATCTTAAACACCGATATCTCGAATATCATGGATATGTCAAAGTGATTCGGAAGTCTCAGCCATTTATTCTTTAAGTGTTTTACCCTTCATATCTCAAATCCTTGGATATCTCAAAGTTTTTTCTCAGTCTTATCGAGATAATGAGGTTTGACTACTTTCTCCAAGTCATCACTTGTACACATTCTAAGTGCCGCATTTCATTTTAATGCACAGATATGTGATCCACCTGTATATCTACGCTATGTACCATTTTTGTTTGACGTTAAGAAGTATTACAGAGGCAACCAACAGCTAATTTATCCCACCACAAAAAATTACTAGATCAAAATTATTTAAATGCTTAACCAGTTTAACATTCAATAAGTGGAAAAGTGTCTGAACAAGATGGCAACGTTTCCTGTTTACAAATGGCTATGTATGAAAAAATTTCCTGGCGCCAAACTATTACTATAGCTAAGCACTTTCTCAAAGATTATATTTCATTTACCCTGACAGTATCAAAGAAAAGACATTCTATATAATACTAATTGCACTAAAACAACTCAATACCTAACACAGATCACGGTTCGGTACATTCACCAATATGAATATGGAACTTGAGCTTATATCAAACCTACTTGTGAAAGCAAATCCCAAGTGAAATGTATTTAATGTCCTCATCTATAATGATATTGAGTAGGACTGTGTGGTGCACCGAAAATTTCGGTGCACCACGATTCATACCATTCGATTCGATGCATCGATTACAATTTCCGGATTTTGGTTCGGTTCGGTTTAGATTTTACATACACCAAAACAACAAATATGGCGTCCGAGTGATGTGCAGAACATGTGGTTTTTTTATGCAACAGGGATTTAAATCACTACTGTGTTGAGAGTTAGCATTCTCACCACTCGGATACTAACAGAATATGGTCCGTAAGGTCATTGCAGTTTATCTTTACATGACATATAGCATTTCTGTCAGTGGTGGAGTGAAATCAACATCGTAGGTAGTGACACAGATTTGACAGATAATATGAGAGAAGTAAATCAATAAAGGAGAGATTTTCAAAGACTTTCAATTGATAGTATTGTTGAATTTTTATGTATCAATAAAAAAAATATCATATACATTTTAGATTCACTATAGATTTGTTTAATAATCCAAAACTTATGCAGCACATTAATATAACAAATTTTAATAGACTATCAATGTTTTCTTTTTTCTATCAAAGTTATAAAATGCCATTATAAATAGATATGATGTTTACAAATGACGACATATAGTAATATATAACTTGAATAAAATCAATCAAAGATGCTACTCATTAAAATTGTTAATTTTTGTACTATTATTAGGTTGATTGATTGATTGAATATTGTTTAACGTCCCTCTCGAGAATATTTCACTCATATGGAGACGTCACCACTGCCGGTAAAGGGCTGCAAAATTTTGGCCTATACTCGATGCTTATGGCCATTGAGCAGGGAGGGATCTTTATCATGTCACACCTGTTGTGACACGGGACCTCGGTTTTTGCAGTCTCATCCGTAGGACCACCCCATTTAGTTGCCTCTTACGACAAGCAAGGGGGTAGGTACTGAGAACCTATTCTAACCTGGATCCCCATGGGACCTATTATTAGATAAATTGGACATACATGAACCGAATCGAAAATAATCGAACCATGCTGTTCTGAATTGAAACTGAACCGAATCGAGCTAACCCTGAATCGTCCCAGCCCTAATATTGAGGTAAACTAATGCATTTTTTGTTGCTTATTTTTACTCTTGATATGTTTCTAGCAATTAGTATGTGCATTCTTAAGTAAAGTTTGGGCCCCTATTTGGGCTCTCCGTACCTCAGGGCTTTTGTGAAATTTGATTCCTTTTTTCAATTATATGTACCTTATACTTCTTCATTTCAACTTTTAATAATGAGTGCAATATGGATATTGTGCAAGCAAACAAACTTATTTGTACAAGACTAATTTACAAAAAGTGAGATTGCAATCTTAAATCATCCATCCAATATTGAGGAAAACTTGCCTGTTTTCTGTAACCAAAGTAATAGCCCAGGAACACCAGCGGCACAGATATACCAAACCACATACACAACAATGCCAACATGGTAGTAAATGGCAGCTGAAATAAACAAGGTCAGTTTCATACACACGTATAGGACAAACATGAAATTCATCACAGTTTATATAAAAAAAAGATTTAAAAAGTTTCGACTTTCTGCACCAGATATCAAATTTGATACACAGCAGTAAATGCAATGATATAACAAACATAAAATATTTGTGTGTATTTGTGACTGACTCAAACACTTTATCATAGTATAGCTAATATTTTTTTAGTAACAAAATGTACCTAAATTCTTGAGAATTTCAGTTTGCAATACTTGGGCAAACTTTTCATACAATAACAGGTATAATATGTTCCAAAAGGTTCCAAGTACAAGTCAACATTATTGCACACTAACTCCTAAACAAATACGGTGGACCACCTACTGTTTGGTAAGCTCTGGTAGTCAGTTTTAACATTTTATCTATTAACCTTCAATTAAGTTTTGTAATATTTCAACTCTGATTTACAGTTTACGACCAACAAATATTAATAACAATTTGAGACTTTTCACATGCATTAATCAATGCATTTGGATAAACGTTAGAAATGTGCATGACTGTGATATTGCATGCATTTATTTCAGTGCATGTATTGCTTCAGTTTCAATTTGATGAGAAAATGAATAAATTGTCAGCACAAAACAAATGAAATATAGTTTAGCTATATAATAAAGGAGTTATTGAACTTATGTTGGTAAATATTGGCACTCACTCAGTAATTCACTCCCAAGTTTACAAATTTTTTAAACCCAATTTGGCCAATATTAGCCAAAATAAGTTTGATAAGCCTAATAGTATAATATTTTCCTACAATGTAAACTTACCGCACCAGATGAATGCTTTCCCCATATAAAGAAGTTAAGCACAAACACTGTTCCAAACATAAAACCTGGATACAAAGTTGCTGTCTGTAAAAGAAATGTCCTTATTAAAAAAAATTGTCATAACAGAATTCTGAACCATATACACACCTTGCAAATAACTGTTCCTTGTAAAGTGTAAGTTTGTTTGGACAACTTTACAGACAAATGAAAAAAAAGACTGTGTGACATCAGTAGACCCTGACCTGGAAAGCTGCCTTTTTCCACTGTTGTCCTTTCATTGTCTTGTATATTCTCCCAGACACAAAGCCAGCAAAAATTCTAATGAAATAAAAAAGAAAATATATTAGTATCAAATCTGTCCTTTGCCTCGTATCATATTGTCCCACATACTAAAATGTACATATCCATACAAAGGCTGTACTGAAATACAGGAGAAAATTAGCCTTATCAACTTAATCTCCCAGACTCAATTGTTTGGTGTTTGATGAACTAAGGACTGATAATCTACAGGGTTTTTTATTCAAAGACCTAATATGTATGTCAAAATGGAACATTAGTCTTTTTGGACTACCAGAAAGACCATTATCATAACTAATTTGTCTAGCGATATCCATTTTCATTCATTTGAAATAGCCAAAACTAGCTATTTAAAACCAAACAAAATGTTGGTACCTACGAAAAGGTCTTGTCACAAGGAATACTCATGTGAAATATCAAAGCTCTAACCCTTGCTGTTCAAAAGTTATTAGCAAGGTTAAATTTCAGACAGAATTACAGAATGACAGACAGGACAAAAACAATATGCCCCCTGATCTTTGATCTCGGGGGCATAAAAATCAAATCACAATTTGAAATATCATAACAGTTTTAAAAGGATGCTCAATAATCTATTCCACTGGATTTTGTATAAGAGTATTTACGTACAGATATGCAAACCATCATGTTATCATAGTTACGAGTGTATAATAATACTAAGTTGGATGAATCAACTTACCCCATGAAAACAAATAGAAAAATGGCAGCTGTCATTAGAGCTCCACGAGAGGCAGGTGACAACATTCCTAACATGGCAAAGACTATAAGAAAGATAGAATCAACACATTACATACAAAATAAATTCGGCTCTAATTTCACATTTGTTAATAATTGTGACCTGTTCTTATTTCTTTTTCCTCTAGTACTAAGTGAAAATCCCTTACCAATTTTGAAATGTTCAATATATTTTTCCAAAACTCATGACATATCTTACATATCGTGATAACAGCCATGAAGAAGGTCTGCATCCCGGCCCCCAGTAGGGAGGCAAGAGTCTTTGTGTGTTTGGGGGGTCTGAAGACATCCCCGTGAACCAGTTTCCATCCTGTCTCTTCTAATGTCTCCTCCTATATAGTGGTAGAATTCTTATTCATTTAAAAGACTATTCATACATCCACAGCACAGAAAACTTTCGTATTATCAATATTTCTCACAATGTTATCAGAAATCACCAAGTCTTACAGCATACAAAATGAAATGAAAGTCAATTCAGCAGTTAGCAACATAAAGTCCCTTGCCATTAACTGTAAAGAATGGTCCGAATCAACAGATATTGATGTAGACCTACATGTAGGTACACGTAGCTTCCAAATAATAACCATTTCATTCTCGCAAGAAAAAAGAAATGAACTAAGAAAGACACTCTTTGCTATCTATAAACAACATAAATTTGCAATTAATAAGTCAAAATGATTTTTGATTTGAGAGATATATTGTTTACATATTCACTTACTATATCATCGTCTCTGTTGTATCGAGCAATGTCCTTTCTCAAAGTCCTAACCATTATCATTGTTAAAATTCCTGAAAAGAAAGTTCAATTAGTCGAATGTGTTGAAGTCATTGCGAACATCTCCATTCATAGATGATGCATATATGTCAATTGAATTAAGATTATCCTCCGAGACAAGAAAATTGGATTCCATACCAGACAGAAAGATGACAACCACCACAGAGTTGATGATGGAGAACCAGTGAATTTGCACGTCACTCATGGTCAGGTAGATGTCCCATCGTGATGCCCAACGAATGTCACTGTTTTCCCAAAGCACATCGTATGTGTAGAGAATCTCATTTTCACCTATAATGCAGGTACATGAAAATGATTAAAGCTGAATGTAATTGAGCTACATGTTTAAAACATGAATGGATCACCAAATTTTTTTATCAACCTCTTTCTGATAAATCTACCATTATATACACTTGCATATATGTCTGGTCGTATTTTTGGGGTGGGGGTGATGGAGTAAAATTTTGACTCTGAAATTTATGTTCAACTTATACACACTGTGACACATACTACTGCCTAAATATTTTTACCGCACAACTTTCAACTTTAATAATGCATTAATGTCAGTTTAATTTTTAATTGGTAGTAAATCAATGTGAGCAATAAATAGAAAAACAACAATACAGTGTTTTTACCACTGTTATGTTATTAATGAAAATATATTAAAATTCAACATTTTATATATTAATGAAAACAAGCATTCTGAGAGTATATACATAGTCCCCTACCGGTCACAAAAATTACTGGACCACAACAATATTAGAAGTTCATTACATAAATGTAGGTTATGGTTAATGCGAAAATTGGGGAACTAGGATAGGAATGGTTGGAAATCAACTACTATTCAAGTAGAGACTAGACCAGGAAAAAAGACAAATTTATAATTAGGTTTAGGTTTTTAACCAAGTCAATGAACTGTGAAATGTAGGCGATCATGAATAATTTAGCTACATTGTTGTATTACTATGCTAGAAGTTTTAATGAGTATAGTACTCTTATCTACAGAAATAAGAAACTTGAATGTAAACTTTAAGGCAAACTAAAAATGTACCAATTATCAAATGAATATCTGCAAGCATAACCAAAAAAAAAAAAACCAAGAGGCCCATGGGCGACATTGTTCACCTGAGCAGCAGTTCCTAGCAATAAACAAGCTTGAGCAAAAATATCATTATACAAGCAGCTTGGTTCAGAAAAAAACTTTTCAAAGGTAACAATTAAAGATTTACCAATTAACAAACTTTTAAATTATTTAACTTGACAACAACTTCATCAATTATCATATGCCCTTGTAGACAGATTTGGCCTTTCACATTAACAAATTTCATCTAAGGATGCTTTGTGCCAAGTTTGGTTACCCTTACATTTGCATGTAAAACTTTCATCCCCTATTGTGGCCCCTTCATAACCCCAGGGGTCATAATTTTTACAAACTTGAATATCCACTTTGTCAAAAAGTTTTCATTTTAATTTCAGCTCTTCTGACCCAGTGGTTATTGAGAAAAAGATTTTAAAATGTCCCCACCCCATTTTTGTGATTATTTCCCCTTTTAAAAAATACTTGAATTTTCTTCATCTAAGGATGATTTGTTCCAAGTTTGATTGAAATTGGCCCTGTGGTTCTGGAGAAGATTTTCCTAAATATCAGCTTGTAAAACTTTAACCCCCCCCCCTATTGTGGCCTCACCTTACCCCAGGGGACATGATCTGAAAATATTTGAATCTACTCTATATCAGGAAGCTTTCAGGTATATCTCCACTCTTCTAGCACAGTGGTTTCTTGAGTAGAAGATTTTTTACAAATTTTCTTTATACATTTGCATGTATAACTTTGATCCCCTATTGTGGCCCCAACATCCCCCCTGGGGGTCATGATTTTAACAAACTTCAACCTCCACTATGGCAAGAAGCTTTCCTGAAAATTTCAGCTTTTCTGGCCAAGTGGTTCTTGAGAAA
This sequence comes from Ostrea edulis, assembly GCF_947568905.1. Taxonomy (NCBI): domain Eukaryota; kingdom Metazoa; phylum Mollusca; class Bivalvia; order Ostreida; family Ostreidae; genus Ostrea; species Ostrea edulis. Next base: position 57,452,220 of record NC_079167.1, read on the forward strand.
AAGATTTTTAAATGACCCCACCTGATTTTTGCATTTTTGTGATTATCTGCCCTTTGAAGGGGGCATAGCCCTTCATTTGAACAAACTTGAATCTCCTTCACTAAAGGATGCTTTGTGAAAGGTAAAAATAACGAACAGTGATCAATCTCATAACTCCTATAAGCAATACAAATACAAATAGAGAGTTAGGCAAACAAGGACCCCTGGACACACAAGAGATGGGATCAGGTGCCTAGGAGGAGTAAGCATCCCATGTCGACCAGTCACACAAGCCGTGAACCCTACATCTTGATCAAGTAAATGGAGTTATCCGTAGTCAAAATCAGTGTGTCAAGAACGGCCTAACAATTGTATGAAACACGTCAGACTGCATTTTACCGAATGATAGGTTGTATTGGCAAATTAGATTGTAATAATAACCTTAGAATTTGCAAAATGCTGACTTCAAAAGAGACTGTTGAAACCCCTGCACCATCAACTTGTTTGTCAGTAGCCCGCCTCAATTTAACAAGAGGCCCATGGGCCACATTGCTCACCTGAGTCACCTTGGCCCATATCTGAAGACTTTCCATATATATTTGCATGAAAAACCTTAGTCCCTATTATGGCCCAAACTACCCTTTGCAAACTTGAATCTACACCATGTCAGAAAGCTTTCATGTAAATGTCAACTTCTTTGGCCCAATGGTTCTTGAGAAGAAGATTTTTAAAGCTTTTTCCTATATTTGTATGTAAAACTTTGACCCCCTCCCCCCAACTTGTGGCCCCATCCTACCCCCCGGGGGCCATGATTTGAACAAACTTGAATCTGCACTATGTCAGAAAGTTTTCTTGTAAATATCAGCTTTTCTGACTCAGTGGTTATTGAGAAAAAGATTTAACTATATATTTGTATGTAAAACTTTGATCCCCCTTGTGGCCCCATCCTACCCCCGGGGGCCATGATTTGAACAAATTTGAATCTGCACTATGTCAGAAAGTTTTCATGTAAAACTCAGCTTTTCTGGCTCAGTGGTTCTTGATTGAGAAGATTTTTCCTATATATTTGTATGTAAAACTTTGATCCCCTATTGTGGCCCCATCCAACCCCTGGAGGCCATGATTTGAACAAACTTGAATCTGCATTATGTCAGGAAGCTTTCATGTAAATCTCTCAGCTTTTCTGGCTTAGTGGTTCTTGAGAAGAATATTTTTAAAGTTTTTTCCCTATATATTTGTATGTAAAACTTTGATCCCCCCTTGTGGCCCCATCCTACCACCGGGGGCCATGATTTGAACAAACTTGAATCTGCAATATGTCAGGAAGCTTTCAGGTAAATTTCAGCTCTTCTGGCCCAGTGGTTCTTGAGAAGAAGATTTTTAAATGACCCCACTCTATTTTTGCATTTTTGTGATTATCTCCCCTTTGAAAGGGACATGGCCCTTCATTTGAACAAACTTGAAAGCCCTTCACCCAAGGATGCTTTTGGCCAAGTTAGGTTGAAATTGGCCCAGTGGTTCTGGAGAAGAAGTCGAAAATGTGAAAAGTTTACGGACAGACAGACAGACGGACGCCGGACAAAATGTGATCAGAATAGCTCACTTGAACCTTCGGTTCAGGTGAGCTAAAAACTGATCATACACAAAGCAAGCTCTTGCGTATCGAATCAGTTGAGAGATATAAACACCATATGCAGGGGATAATGGAACATTGCTTCATAGATATGGAAAATTGACGATGGAGAAGCTGAAATCATCCCGTATGTCATAAAGTAGAGTTGTTAGTTAGCTGTTAATATCTACTTTCAATAAAATATCTAAGTATAAAGTAGAAGTGGATGACTCTGTGGTGTCTTTTATTTCGAGTTCACAGGGATATATCGAATCGACATATGACTGAAAATTATTATTGTGAATAGATAATATGTCGTTGATATGTCTAAATGTCGAATTGAAGGCCGCATCAAGAGATTTTTTCTTCTCACATAGAAGTTTTTAAATAAATTCTGTTTCATACGAATCTAAAAGCAGGTCAGCTAACAATGGAGCACAATTCATGTACATGAGAATTCCAACAGACTGTTGGAAGACTTCATCACCAAAGACTACGAAGATATTGTCAATGAGGAACTCCAGTATATCTTTTATTTCAACTTCAGAGAACTTGTGCATGGAATCAGAGTGGTTTTTGGGATGACCGATCACTAGATATGAATATTTCCATTTTTGTTGAAGAAGCAACTGTCTATGATGTCAAAAAAGTCTAGCCTATAATTTATCATGAGGAATGGTCATGTAAAGTGTTGAAAAGTCATACGTTTTGATGTTGTTGATTTGAGAAAAGTTTTGCGACTTTAAGTTTACTAAAAGTTCTTTAGAATTTTTTTAGAATCCACATTTGATTTACATCCAAGATCTGTGCCAAGTTTGGTTCAAATTGGCCCAGTGGTTCTGGAGAAGATGATGAGAATGTGAAAAGTTTATGCTGCTGACGATGCCCACAGACAACGGACAAATTATGATCAGAAAGCTCACTTGAGCCTTCGGCTAGGTGAGCTAAAAAGTCTGAAAAACAAACGGTCACACTATTTTTTGAAGTCCAAGGGCTGTAACTCAACAAAAAAATCACAAAATAAAAACTTGATCTTAACATGTTATGGCAAAGCAATGTACCAAATATCAAATGAATATCTGCATGTATAAGAAAAAAAAGTCCGAAAAACTGATAATTCATGCTATTTTTCTAAGTCCAAGGGCCATGACTTAGTGAAAAATCAATGGACCGAGATGAAATTCAAACTTGATCTGTAACTTGTTATGGCAAAGCAATGTAACAAATAGCAAGCAAAACAACAAAAAATTCCGGATTAAAAATGATAATTCATGATATTTTCAAAGTCCAAGGGTCATAACTTAGTAAAAAAAATCAATGAACCAAGACGAAATTCGAACTTCATCTGCAACTTGTTATGGCAAAGAAATGTACCAAACATGAAATAAATATCAGCAATAACAGAGAAACAAAGTGTGGAAAACTGATTTGCAGGACTGACAGACAGACAGACGGATGGAGTGCAAACCCAAAGTTCCCTTCGATTTCATCAGAGGATGACAGGCTCTCAAATGACAATGAACAATTCTGAAAATTTTCTTCATACATCACTTAATTAAAAAAAAAGATAATTATAATCAACTTTGCAAAGAACAACAAATTAAAATAAATAATGTAGAAAAAGACAAAAATATGAACTGTGCTCAATGTTAGTAAAATACACTCTTCATATTCATCTTAAAGATAAGTTATGTAAAAATTACCATCTTCTTTCAGCTCTTGAAGTTGAACAAGTGTACTTTTTTGTCTATTTTTGAAGTCGCATCTGCCTTCAGCATCTGTATTCAGTTCTCCATATTTGACACTATAAAAAAATAGAAAAATAAAGCATCTGATGCACGAGTAGCAGATAGATAATAAGTGAAATGCAATGAAGCATGAACATTTCATAGATTTTAAGTTTCAAACTGGAAACCACTGTTAAGATACTTTTTCTCCTACATGGCCTATGAAATGTAAAACCTGTTTTTGACTGTTAACATAGAGGATTATGCTTTAATAATTTTAGTGCAAACAGAACATACATATTCATTGACTGTTTTGAAAAGATTTTATGTAAGAAACATGAAGCAAAATTATAATTGATATTCTCTGCAAGCACTCTGCACATGAGGATCATCAAATGACTAGTCGAAGAAAATAAATTCACAGAAAACCAACAACTTACCTTTTTGCATCAACTTCAAATCCTACTACTCGGAAGTCCGTACTGTTAAAAATATACAAAAATACAAAGTACACATTGACAAATCTCTCAAAACATGCAAATAGAAGCTGCCTATTTATACAGACGATTGATTGCAATTGATAACTTATAAAATGTACATAAATGTATATGGTAAGACAGGTGTCTTAAATAAGATACTAACACATTTTGTACTTACTTATCATCAGTGTGGTATTTGAGCTGCATCTTTAAGTGGTTATTGAGATAGACCTAAAAACAAACAATTCATCACAGATTGCTAAGAGTAGACTGTCTATAGTCAATGAGTGGTATCTTCAATCACTGATTTGGAAACAATGGTACCACACTATTACAAATACAGTTCAAAGGAATTCGACATGAAAAATATTGGTTTTTCATAATTCATTACATACATAATCATAATACAACATGTATTACTCAAAAGATAAAACATGCAAATTCCAATATAGATTTTGTATGATAACATTATACTGTCAGAGATTTATTGCTTATAGTGGGGGGAAAAAATAATGCACATCATATGATCTCTTCAAATTTTCTAATTATCCTTCGAACATGTTCATATTTATAGGTTTTTAACTCAGAACAATATTGGAGAATATGTCTGCACTAGGTGGTACAGTGGATCAAGCTTGCAAGGTCTGCTTTTACTCAATGACTGAGTGCAGGCATATTTCCCGATATTCAGTCACCAACCTTTTTAGATTGTGTTGATTAATCAATACTTATCAGACATAACTAATCAGCATGCTCTGACACATGTAATGTCTATATGGGCATTCACATGTAACCTCTGAACTCAAGATTTGCTGGGACTCAACCTTTTCAAAATCAATGAGTAAAGTACATGTCTTCATCCTGTAATCACCCTCTCAGGAAGCTTCCATCAATCATTTATTCCAAGGCCAAGAGTACATCTCATTAAATATTTTTTTCACTCAAAGAAATGAATTTCATCTCTTCACAGTTCAGAAGGATTTCATTATAACCCTATTTGTTGAAACCATCACTTTCATTAAAGAAATATAAAGAGATTAAGTCATGACCCAACATTATCTAATAATAAGTCATGTCTGAGAATATTCAATCTCGTATCAAGTCCACTGTACTCAGGGCTCGTGCTGCTCATCGCATTTGTCGCATTTTGCGATTTTTCAGGAAAAAATGCGACAGAAATTCCGGAAATGCGACATGGACATTTCATATTTTAGAAATCACGGCGCCATCTTGATTTTCAGCTGTGGGTGCAGAATGTGGATACCCTGTCGCATGGGAACAATAGACTTAGGGGTGTTTTGTTTATTTAGCAGTTTACACAAGACAAAAGGTTGATACTCAGTGTGCAGGTAGGTGTGAATGAAATGAACTTTACATGTGCGAGTTGTCTACACATCGTAATGAAAATAGAAATAAAGTATTCTCAGGGATTTTCCACCCTGTTGTAGGGGTCCGAAATTCGGCCCCATTCCCAATGCAAAATAGTAATATTTTTTCCCAATTTGTGTACAAAATTTCCCAATTAAAGTCAAATAAAAAATTGTCTTGTTTTGCAATATTGTCTTGGGGAAAGTGGAATGATTCAAAGAAAGAGTTATTAAATGAAAAAATATATTTATTGGTTTGACACAAATTGTGGACCAGAGGCCCGAGACCACCAAAAGTTCAGAAGGTCTACCTGAAATTTTCGTCCGAAGTGCAGTATATTAACTAGATTGTTCATTTTCTTTGTTACATAATTCTATTGTCTTCAAATTTTCTCCATAAAAATAATTCAGCAGCACTACCATCATAGTTCATTATATAAAACACTCTAGAAATATCTGCAACTGTTCGATAAATCCGAATTTCCTCCATTTTTCTCTTTGATTATTACGTGCTATATTGTTGCTTCACTTATTATACCCACTTCCTTAACCTATCTGAGAGTTATTAGGTAAATATCATATATATTTAGAATGTATCTTCAGTGTACTTTGTGTGAAAATAATTTTTTTTAATCTTTGAAGCAGCACATTGGTTGGAGAGTCTAATCACCAGAAATGATGATATTGTATGCTGCATTGTATAAAGCAGCATTAGTTCAAATTTAGCTTACTTTTATCATTAATATTAACATAATATACATTTAGAGATATATTTACTTTACAAAATGATTTTATTGGATGTGAAAATATAACTTCCCAAGCCTGGTGCTTTTCTTACTGATTGAACAAGTGTATTGGCATAGATAGTATCACAGAGAGTTTCATGATGAACTAGATCATGATTTAAAAAATAATTTATATATGGTTGGGCTGTTTATGTCAATTAAGAGTAATACAATATGTATTGCAACTCCATGATTAAATCTAAATTTAACACAACTTTTATTTTATTTCCTTACTTTTAATATTTCCATTGATTTTTTTTTCTATTGAAAAAAATTTCATCTAGTATTCAAAAGTATAAATACACAATATTATTAGCCATGATGCAAGTAAAATGGGGAAAATGCTGTCTATTTTCTCTTCCTGACATTTTTGAAGAACCATCTGAGAACTAGAAGCTAGGGTCACATGGAAATTTGAAAGCTGGTGTTCCGTCAGTCCATCCACCATTGAAAAATAGTTTTAAGTGTCATTTAACCCTGATTGCAATGAAAAAGACTGTTAAGATAAGAAAAACTTCCATGGATGAAGAGAAAATGTTCATCTTTTTATTGAAAAAAGGCGTATTTTAAGAAATATGTTGTAAAACTGTGAATTTTTAAAATTCCCAATTTGGACAAAACGCCGTTAAAATTCCCAATTTTAAAGTCCCAGGCCCCATTCCCCAAATGGTGTGGAAAATCCCTGATTCTGTGTAGCTTACTGGGGAGCTACCTGTTTTAGACTGGGAGGAATAAAAAGTGTGTGATTATGCACACAAGCTAGTTAATGGAAGATACTTCCGTGTCAATAAAAACATATAAAGTGTTGGGGAAAATGATATGAACATTTTTAAGAATCATGAAAAAAATACATCAACCAAATTCAGGAATTAGTTATTGTTTTCAAAACCCTTTTAAAATTTGAACTGACATAAACTTTTTCAACTACATAGATTTAAGTAATAAATGTACAATTCATGTATATGGATGAATGAACTATTGAACCAGTATCAGTACATACACAGTTATAGCATCCTGTGTAGTAGTGCTCAAAAGTTGGAAGAAATGTTCAGCTACATTGTACATTTTCTAATCCATTTGACGGTAGTATAGTTTATAAATGGGAGAATGTTGGGAAAATTGCATAATTCTTTAGGTCTTTGGTTTGATCTATATGGAAAATGGCCATGAGGAAAAGCAAAATTGTAGGTTTTTCTGAAATTGCTATGCTCTCATCTTTTGACTTAAATTCACATCATCTTAAGCCATTTAAAATTTATTTCAGACTTCCTGAGTTCCCTTCTCCACAACATGATGTCATTCTGGATTTCAAGATGAAAACAGGATTCTTCAGTAAATTCTTTGAAGAATGTGATGTTGTGAAACTATGATGATGTGATATGTAATTACAGTAATTAATCTTCAATAACTTTGTCATCAGTGACTTTTTATAGACTGCAATTTTAATGTTAATGATGAGTATTATATGTCATTTACACTACTAACATGATTAATAAACATAGAAATTCATTTATTGTCTTTATTCAATGTAGCCAGTTATAGGCTATGAAATACTCCTATTTTTTTTTTCTGGTATGAAATAGAATTTAATCAACTAATTAGCCAAAAACAATATTTAAAAATAAAACCATGATTGTGCTGCAATGTCATCTAGACTGACTGATAAGCAATCTGTTGAAATGCAATTTTCACAATATCATAATAGTGATTTATGATAAAAGCTGAACAAAGCTATGTTCTAAGAATAATCAGAGACATACATGTATATATGATATATTGTATATGCCCTCTTGAATAATATACATGAAATATAGATCTACAGTAAACAGTATGAGTCGATGCACGCGCGTCAGGTTGCGACACAAAATTTTGGTCCAGTGTGAGCCCTGGTACTGCTAAGTATAATTAATCTAGCTGTAACCAGTTTTTCATAATTTCTCACCTTTCCGTCTTTTACAAATCCAAGCTTGTAACCATGTTCATATTGGACCTCATTTGAATCCATCAATTTGAACTGTGTAGCACATGGTAAATTATCCACAATTCTGCAATAAGAAATATCATGAAAAATGGTTATGAACAATGTATATCTATGTCTTTATCATATCTTATGATCAGATAAAAAAGATGCAGTGCAACTTGGATGTATTCACATCATCAAAACATTTACAAGGTAATAAACGTTGAAAGGACTAAAAATTATATTCAACTCACAAGTGGACATAATAGTTCTTTCTAATTCTTTCTGCCATGAGCTTTGATTCCTTTGCTGTCAGTTTAATTTTATCACAGAGAACTTTACATTCCATATTTGTGGCCATTCTTATCTGAAAATTAAATATAGTGTCAGTCAAATGCTTGTACAAAATGCATAGTTAGTTGTTTAATGGCGCAGCTACAAAAAACAAACCTCGTATGGAGTATTCACTATTCTGTCACCCCTCAACACTTCACCTGAAAAGAAATAATAAAATGGCTATTAATAATCAAGTTTTTTAAAGAACTCGGACAAATTTTAAATCTAAAACACAAGGTAAACAGTTGTCAAGCTAAAATTATAAAATGAAACTTGAATTGTATCGAAGTATGTTGGGAAAAATTTTTCTAAGGTGAAAAAATTATTTATCCCAATTTAGTGAGGCAAATAAAATCCTTGTATGAATGTAATCCTCTTCATCTTTTTATTCATGTATTTACTGACAAAAATATATCCAGGAAAGTTTATTGCTGAATAGCTGTGTGTATATATCCAGTATCTGTACATAAACAGATACTATTGTCATCTGACTACACACAAATTTATACCAGTCGCGGTAGCTCAGTGGTTAGAGCGCTTACTTTGGAACTGGGAAGTCGTGAGTTCGAGCCCTGCTTGTGCCATGGCCACATTAAACCTAAGACGTTAAAAATAGGTAGTGAATGCTCCTTCACCAAACGCTCAGCATTTAAAAGTGAGAATCAAGGGTCTTTCGGATATGACCTCAAAAACGGAGGTCCCATGTTGCGGCAGGCGTTGGTACGATAAAGAACCCTCACTGCTACAGCCCTGAGCGCTAAGCGTAGGTATAAATTTGTGGTACTTCACCTATACCTGGTGACGTCTCAATATGAGTGAAAAATTCTCGACGAGACATAAAAACAATAAATGCACTTACAAGATATAATAAATGCAAAGACTGAAATGATACACCCACTATTTATTAATGATTTGCTATTTGTTGGATGTTTCTAATCACAGCAATGCATTGAACCAAACCAAAATTAGCAAAAATATATAGATAGTAGAACATTACTCTACACTAGAAAAAATTAACAAAATCGATGTACATTGTTCAATAAATGAACCTTTTAAAAAATAGCAATTTCAATTACTTTCCGATTTCAAGTGCTTTCCACCACAACTATCATAAAATATATTTACAAACAAGATGTGCCTTTGCAATACTGATGCCCCTGATTGGCAGCAAGTAATTCTGGTATTAAATGAAAGGTCTTGTCTCAAGAAATATACATGTGATATATGAAAGCCTTTGCACTAACCATTCAAAGTTATGGCCAAGGTAAAAGTTTTTCAAAAACCGGTCAAACCCAAAGGTCATGAGGTCAAAACTTTTGGTACTTGAAGTAAGGTCTTGTTAAAAGGAATACACATGTGAAATATGAAAGCCCATCACCAACCATTCAAAAGTTATGGCCAAGGTTAAAGTTTTTCAAAAGCTGTTAAACCTGAGGTAAAGGTCACAAGGTAAAAACTTTGGTACCAAAAGAAAGGTCTTGTCACTAGAAATATGAAAGTCTTGGCATAATCCATTCAAAAGTTATGGCCGAGGTTGAAGTTTTTGCAAGATATGATTACAGGGGCATAAAAACATTTTCACAGCATGTGTGTTAATTGTTTTAAATTTTGATTCACTGACAAAGCATGTCAACAATGAAAGACTTATTGACAATTCTAAGCGTGGATTTATTAAGATTTGATACAATCCGTGTGACACACTTGTTCTTTGCCTCCTACACTCAGGCTGACAATAAAAGAAAATTTGTTTGATGTACTCCCACTGACCAATCAAAATCACCCCAAGCCGATCATTTTTTTTTCAATACAGGGGTGCATTTTACAAAAGAACTTACGACTTATGACCAACTTTACATATTGGAATTCTCCCGCTTATTCTAAGATAATTCACCCCAATGTAAAATAGTGAAGAAATAATGTTAAAAAATAAGTTTCAGAACGTTTTAATCCTTCATTCAAACTAATAATTGTGTAATACAATTTAAGACTTGTGACTTTGTCGTAAGTTCTTTTGTAAAACGGGCCCCAGTACTTTGAAGTTTTTTTTGTTTTTTTTTCATTTCCAGGAAAATACTGATCATCTGTATTAGTTTTAAACTTTAGGTTTCCTGTCTCAGTGAAGAATATATTTTGAAGCAAGTGACATTGCTTTGGAAATCAAGCCTTAGATTACAGAAAGTGATCGTAACTCTGTTGGAGAATTCTTCAGACAGTTGACAACTTTATTGTTGGATAAATATAGAGCATTAATAATTAATACTGCCTGTTAATTAAACAAACAACTCAAACTGTGAATTCTTTAAAATAGATACAGATGCCAAGCGTTGCTGAAAGACTTCTGGCCATGAATGAACGCATTTACAGTTATGCTTTCTTTATCCGTGACAAATACAAAATGTCCTGTGAAAATTTCAGAAGAAGGTGCAAGGTTTAGGAATATTATGAATACAATGAATGCTGTAAATTCTTTATCAATAAATATGAAATCGGTCTGGATGTTACATGTTTAATGAAAACATTAGAAAATTTGTAAATCTGATTTTCATGACTTGAATCAATGTGTTGCATCATTCACAACAAAATAAACAAAAACAAACAAAAAGTGCCTACCCATCTTGAAAAATATAGATTGGAGTACATCAAACAACAAAATTCTTAATAATGGCCTCACATCATTGTAAAAACTTACACACATACCAAGATTTTCCACTTTGTATTTTTTCCCATCTTTTGGCTCACAGAATCTAAGAGAATAATATTCATATGGTAGCTGTGTCCTGATGCTGGTCATCTTCACAGCCTGAAATGTAAATGTCAAGTATATTACTAAAACATAGGCAGAACAATTAAAATCCTTATATGAAATGCTACAATGATTAGCTTCATACCAATACTATACAACTATATGTATGATTGTTCATCAAATCATAAATGTCAAACATTCAGATCATTTGCTATATTTTATAACACAAATTATCTTCCAAAAAACGTTCATAGCACTTGCTATTACATGTACAGTATCTTCAAAACTTCAAACCATATGGAATTCTCAAGGTGCAATGGAACACTAGATACAATTGTATCTTTGTATTTTCATTATTACAGGTGCTTCATAACCTGGTCTCACTCACCTTGACCTCTACAAGATCATTTTTCTTAAACTCTTTTGGTGCTACTCCTGGAACATAGAATCCAGAACACAGACTTGGAACCGACAGGAACCAAAGTATTCCAAAAATCATGTTCTGTAATAAAAGCCACAAAAATGTCAGATATATATTGATTAATTTCAATGAACTTCAGAGATACAGGCACTCGACAATGTTGCATACTTAAAAACAACCGCACTGCTGATAAGTACAACTTATACGTGTTATAGGGCATGAGAAAAATCATCCAAAAGAAAATCCACTCATGTCAGGATAATACCAATGATCACTTTAATATTATAAACAAAATCACTCAATCTCATTTCTCTCCCACCATGATGAAGAATGCAGGTACATGTACAAGAAACTTTTCGGTCATACCCTGTATTTGTTATGGCAAGCAAACAGAACAAGACAAAAAATATCAATTTCCTCCTATGGTTCACTCTGTGCACTACAGCTGGCTAAACAAGTGTAAAATAGTATGCAGAGTTTTCAGTTTTGGTTGTCAATTGTTGTAGAAGATTTCTAACTAAGTATTGACTATGGCTATTACATTCCAGTGATTTTTTAAAACCCATTTTGGGTCCACATATTAGCCCTTCCCCCTCCCAAAAATTACTAATTTCCCCCCAATTTAACTTGCACTTTTCCCAATATTTCCCAATAATAAAAACTGGCAAAAACGTATTTGTTAAAAAATGAGTTCGATGTGAATAGTTTACGTACAATGTGACAAAGATGTATCAATTCTAGGTGATTAAGATAGAATAGTTGAAAATTTTAAGAGGATAAAAAAAAAAGAAAGTTGAATATGTAAAATAAAGGAAGAATGACATCAATTGTGTTTCACTACTTGTTTGATATGATATATTTAGCTAAATATTTACAATAATATCGTTTTTTTCTTCCCAATTTGACCAAAATGTTGACAATTTTTCCCCAATTCAAAAGCCACAGGACCCTTATGAAAATTGTTGAAAAACCAAAGGCCATACGGGCCTTTAACCAATCAGAGACTTGTACGGTTGCACCAGTTCCCATTCAAAACTACAATATCCCCTACAGACTACACCAAACAAGCATGGTAGGAATATTACTAAGTATAAATAATTACATCCGGGTAACAAACATTATTGAAGAGCTTGATTAGTTAACATAGGGTTAATATAAACAAGTAAGTAAATTTCACAATATCTGATATCTTGTTCATGAGGGTTAAACATACCCTGTTTTGTGTGTGTGTGAATATAGTAACTAACAATGATGTCATCAACAAATATAATTCCTTTAGGTATGACTGGTTACAGGTAATGCATAATGAATAACCAAGAGGTTTCAAACTCAAATCAATAAAGGACATTAGTGCACATGTTTAAATGATTCATATAATAAATCCTATCTCATAAACATCATAAATCTCTCTGACATCAAAATTGGAAATGACAAGTAAATCTGCACTCAACCAAACAATAAAAAAAAAAAAATGATAGTAGCCAAAAGCAATAATTATAACTAGAAATCAAACAACAAATTGCACTATTGAAACATATATAGAAATCAAATCTGACATGGCTTCGTAAACAGACCAACCTTTACAGAGGTTGTATTTAGTTCAAATGGAGTTCCATTACTATATGTTTGAGATTAAATCCCAGTGTCATAACATATATATAGAGGAAAAATTTAATAGGATTTTTTCTATATCAAAATTATAAGGCGACAAAGAAAAAAACCCAGAGACCTGGAACATGTGTAGAAAATGTTGTCTTGTTAATCAAAGGTTTTCATAGTGGTAGAACTGTAGCTCTCTGGTCGTCCTATTTTTTCTGAGAGAGCTACAGTAATGCAGCTATCATTAATGGTTTCTAACCAAAGTAGTGTACAGAAAAATGAACAAATTCAGGTGATATGCAGTCTATGCGAAAGACACCAGACCGTCGGACCTGACCGATATGCATGCCTCAGGTCTGATGCGTCATTTTTTACACAGGACCGGAATGTCTGATGTCTCAGTATCCGGTTTTGAGCTTAATTATTTTGATGCAGAGTCATTTAAATGTTTGTTATAAATAAAAAATATTGCACAAATCCAAATACATAAATGAATGTGATTAAAACCACAGTCTAAAGTATTATGCGGGAGCGATCCCTGGTAAAAGAAAAGCTGTTAGGCCTACTCAAGAGAAGAATAAGGACTATGAGTCGAAATAACCTGCGAGAAAATTCAATACAGATTGGAACAAGAGGCCCATGGGCCACATCGCTCACCTGAGTCACCTTGGTCCATATCTGAAGACTTTCCATATATATTTGCATGTAAAACCTTGGTCCCTATTATGGCCCACACTACCCTTTGCAAACTTGAATCTACACTATGTCAGAAAGCTTTCATGTAAATGTCAACTTCTTTGGCCCAATGGTTCTTTTAAAGCTTTTTTCTATATTTGTATGTAAAACTTTGATCCCCCCCCCCACTTGTGGCCCCATCCTACCCCCCGGGGACCATGATTTGAACAAACTTGAATCTGCACTATGTCAGAAAGTTTTCTTGTAAATATCAGCTTTTCTGACTCAGTGGTTATTGAGAAAAAGATTTTAACTATATATTTGTATGAAAAACTTTGATCCCCCTTGTGGCCCCATCCTACCCCTGGAGCCCATGATTTGAAGAAACTTGAATCTGCACTACGTCAGAAAGTTTTCATGTAAAAATCAGCTTTTCTGGCTCAGTGGTTATTGAGAAGAAGATTTTTCCTATATATTTGTATGTAAAACTTTGATCCCCTATTGTGGTCCCATCCAACCCCCGGAGCCCATGATTTGAACAAACTTGAATCTGCATTATGTCAGGAAGCTTTCATGTAAATCTCAGCTTTTCTGGCTTAGTGGTTCTTGAGAAGAAGATTTTTAAAGTTTTTCCCTATATATTTGTGTGTAAAACTTTGATCCACCCCTTGGGGCCCCATCTTATCCCCGGGGGCCATGATTTGAACAAACTTGAATCCGCAATATGTCAGAAAGTTTTCATGTAAAAATCAGCTTTTCTGGCTTAGTGGTTCTTGAGAAGAAGATTTTTAAAGTTTTTCCCTATATATTTGTGTGTAAAACTTTGATCCCCCCCTTGGGGCCCCATCTTATCCCCGGGGGCCATGATTTGAACAAACTTGAATCTGCATTATGTCAGGAAGCTTTCATGTAAATCTCAGCTTTTCTGGCTTAGTGGTTCTTGAGAAGAAGATTTTTAAGTTTTTCCCTATATATTTGTGTGCAAAACTTTGATCCCCCCTTGGGGCCCCATCTTATCACCGGGGGCCATGATTTGAACAAACTTGAATCTGCACTATGTCAGAAAGTTTTCATGTAAAAATCAGCTTTTCTGGCTTAGTGGTTCTTGAGAAGAAGATTTTTAAAGATTTTTCCTATATATTTGTATGTAAAACTTTGATCCCCTATTGTGGCCCCATCCAACCCCAGGGGCCCATGATTTGAACAAACTTGAATCTGCATTATGTCAGGAAGCTTTCATGTAAATCTCAGCTTTTCTGGCTTAGTGGTTCTTGAGAAGAAGATTTTTAAAGTTTTTCCCTATATATTTGTATGTAAAACTTTGATCCCCCCTTGTGGCCCCATCCTACCACCGGGGGCCATGATTTGAACAAACTTGAATCTGCAATATGTCAGGAAGCTTTCAGTAAATTTCAGCTCTTCTGGCCCAGTGGTTCTTGAGAAGAAGATTTTTAAATGACCCCACCCTATTTTTGCAATTATCTCCCCTTTGAAAGGGACATGGCCCTTCATTTGAACAAACTTGAAAGCCCTTCACCCAAGGATGCTTTTGGCCAAGTTAGGTTGAAATTGGCCCAGTGGTTCTGGAGAAGAAGTCGAAAATGTGAAAAGTTTACAGACAGACGGACAGACAGACAGACGGACGCCGGACAAAATGTGATCAGAATAGCTCACTTGAACCTTTGGTTCAGGTGAGCTAAAAATGGCTGACCATGGCTTACTTATAGGGAGGAGGTAGGCATGACTTGCACTTTTTGTTCAAAATATGCTGATAAAACCACAACATGTATATTATACCCAAATCCATTGGTTAGTGAACAGCATATATGAGCAAGACCTTGAAGCAGAGGAGGAAAATTGGAAGTCTGTTGAATACTTTGTCAGAGAAGAATAAAATATCAATAATATTACTAGTATAATAAATAAGATTAACTTGGTTCTTCATTTTCACGTGTTTCACTTTTTTACATTAGGTTTTTCAGTCGACAAAATTTGGTTCGGTCCTGTGTGTTCATTGATTACACAGGACCGAATGTCCTGTGTGGTCCAAAAAACTTTCGCATAGACTGGATATGTAGCTATGTATAGGAATATTTTTGAACAGAGATGCTGACAAAGAAAAATACCATGTCTGCATTATTCTCATTTCTCTTAATTTCATGAAAAACTGTTGAAAGAGCATGAGAATTTCTGCATATAGTTAAAATAAATTTTTACTGCCACAGAGGGATGTTCACACCATTGAGGGATCTTGCTTCAGTGGAATTGTGCAATGCTTGATAATGGTTGAACTGTAAAATTTTAATAAGTGTATCAGTGTAACATTTGGACCGAGAGAAGCATGAAATGGTTATTGGCGCAGTGATTTTTCAACATTTTTGAAAAGGGTCCTGTGGTTTTGAATTGGGAAAACCTAGTCGTTAATGTAAATATGCTAATTATATCATATCAAACAAGAAATCAAACACAAATTGATGTCATCCTTTTTTTATTTTACATATTTAACTTTTACAAAGCTCTTAAATTTTTCTACTATTCTTTCTAAATCATCTAGAATTGATGCACGTCTTTGTCATGTCGTACATAAACAATTCACATTAAACTTATTTATTCTACAAATCCATTTTTTTTTCGTCAGTTTGTATTATTGGGGAAAGTGCAAGTTAAATTGAGAAAAAATGGTAATTTTTGGGAGGGGAAAGGGCCGATATTCAGACCTAAAATGGGTCTTTAAAAATCACTGTGGCGTGTCCTAAGTGATAATCATATCCTGTAAAGAAATATTCTTTCACTTTTACAAATATATATCACTTATGAAATTCCTCTGTTGCTAGGTGCAAACTAATATCCAAATATTAGCCTATAGATTTTTTTGTGTTGGCTTTCTAGTGTCCACTCAAAGGGATATTAGAGCATGTAATATTACAGCTCCAGATTGATTGTTTAAAATGTTACTGTAAACTTGTATGATCAAATTGTATTTTACATCTTGCAACATGACTAAGGCATTTGATCCCCCTATTCATTTAATGCAGAAAATGTAGATTATGATAACGCAGTTGATGTAAACAGTGCATTGTGACATCATATTATCGATAACAATAAGTATGAATGAAGGTATTAAAAAAACTTGTCTTCTTATAATAAATGTTTGTGGTACTTTCCAAACAATTCAATTATTCTATTTACAAGTTTTTCGTTGAAATACTGCAGTCTTATATTTTAATTTAAAGAAACTCATGAACTTGTTAATCTATCCAATCGTATTACTGTTACTCTATATCATGAAATCATGATTGCTAAAAGCTGTTACAATAATAATCATACAATTAATTTCGAACAAATTGAGGGTTTGAACTACAAATTGTATGTCTGAATCTTGTATTTTTGGTATTAAATCAAATCTAAAACTCAAATAACTGTTGAAGCAACTACTGAAGTGAATTGAACTCAAAACTCCTGGTGTGACGTCATACAAATTAAACTGGAGACAGACCGAGGATACCAATAGTTGAATAAAATGGTGGCAGCACCCATATGACTCACAGCATTTTCAGTAAAAGTATGTGAAGATTATCTGTATTCATTTGCTGATTTTGTCTTTCACATACATGTTACCTTTAGAGCCTATTTCCGGCTGAAATTCGGCTTGGCTGAATATTTGGACTGACGCCTTCACCAAATCTCGGAGCAGTCCTTCATAATTCATGTCTTGAAATTAATTTTCAGCTTCGGCCGGTTCTAACAATTAATTTACATTAGGTCATCATTGAACAGAAAGTTTTGTGACTCTTTTCATTTTAGGATTTTCATACCTAGATGGTAAGCAATGCAAACTTAATAGTGACAGAGTTAATTTAACAGTGAAATCACTTAAATTTGAAGCAAACAGCAGTGTCACCTAAGTGCACATTAATTGCTAGAACCGGCCGAAGCAGAAAGTAAATTTCCAAAACTTGAATTATGAAGGACTGCTCCGAGATTTGGTGAAGGCATCAGTCCAAATATTCTGCCAAGCCGAATCTCAGCCGATATTATTTAGAGCCTAGCTTGGTGTACATTGGCATGTATAAGCTTCTCTCGGTATTAATGCTATGGATTATTCTCCCACACTGGAGTCTATGTAGTTAGAGATTAAATATAGCAGGAAATTATTCTGTTAATGAAAAAACCCTGACATTGAGAGATGCATCGTTACTCGGTGTCAGGGTTTGGACTCCCTACCGAGAATTTCACATCTCTATATAATAATATAAGCCATTAAAATCTCAATATATGTGACTAGGCATACTGTAATCTCAGTGAGATTCGGCGTGGCTGTGATACTGTGACTGACGCCTTCTGTCAAAATAAATGAATCTGGCCGAGATTAGGCGTAATGTGTACCGACTTGGTTAAACTCACAATATAAGACACAAACAATGCACTGTTGTATCAAACGATATATTCGAGGTAAGTATGTTTCAATAACATCACATGCGGACAGAAAATAGTTTGCCGACCATTAACGTGTTTGTTGTACAACAAGTCTACCGGGATTTGTTGACAGGATCCTTACCCTTGTCGCCATCTTTCAAACGTGGAACCACGGGAATTCGATCGTAAAGTGCAAATAAAATTGCACTCGGATTTTATCGGAATACGGCGCACTTTCGATGGTGGTGACCCGAGACAGTATTCGCGGGTGCTTGTGCAGTGGTTAAACTTTAAGTTAATCTTATTATTGGAGCGATAAACCCCATCACTAGTTTCTATCAGTCAGTTTCTATAGCTGGTTACCCCATCACTAGTTTCTATCAGTCAGTTTCTATAGCTGGTTAGTTTTCTGGTATGATCAAAAATGTGTATGGTGGTTTTAACGACACAAGTTGATACGAACTTTTTTTCAAAAATGATGAAAAATGAAAACTTAATTAATGTGTTTCATAAATAAAATGAATACAACTTACGGTATGGGGTGTAATTCATTCCCATGATTTCTCAATTTAGTCCAAAACAGCGGGGGAAATGCCACTACAGTTATACAGGGAGAGATAACATATTTCAACTTTTAAATATCATAGAAAATTTACAGGTCCCTCAACTAGTATAAAGAATTTTATATTGTACTTATCACAACCAAACTAAGCCAAAAACTATACCAATTTATGCATCCATATTTTTTATCGTTTCCCCCACATGCTGCAGTCTCTGTACATCCACATGAAGTTTGCAGTTCATGTAATCTGTCGTAAACTTTTTTGAAATTTCTTTCTTTATAAGCTGTCTTGCTGTTATGTCCTCTGGGCCCAAAATTGGAATTAACTTATCTTATCTTATTAAACACGTTTTGACTCTGTGAATTTATAATAAATGTATAGGTGTAGTAGTTGGGTATTCGGCCACTAACTATCAAAATGTTTTTTACTTTGCGTTGTGTTTAAATTATAGGTTTTATGTAAACTATTCAACCCTTTAAATACTTCCAGGTACGTTTGAGTCTGCTTAGAATGAGGCTAGTAATTAAATGATAAATAAATAAAGTTTTAAATGTTTAATAAAATTCAACAATTACATGATAAATACCAAATAGCAAAATAATAATCCCGGGAAATGAATGTTTGCTACACCAGAGAAATTTGATATGGATGAAAAATGGAGAAACAATATTTTGAAATTGAAAACTTTCAAATTTACTTTATCTAGTTTTTAAAAATACAGTTTTAGTAGAAAGCAAACTAAAAAAAAAAATAAATAAAACCCCTACTGCATGGACTCGAACTCGCGATCTACAGCTCACAAGTCCACGTGCTTTTTTTCTTCTTTTATTGACAAGTCAACATGCTAACCGTACTGAGCTACTCACCTAGGTGATGATTTTTTTTTAAATAAATAGACAAATATAATGCTGATGTTTATAATTTCATTCATGTTTTAAAAGAAAGTCAGCTATTCTGACGATGTAGAGTACCTCCTTAAGAGAAAAATTAATATAACTAAATAAGAAAAATAAAGAAATAATAATCAAATTAGAGGGTGAAACAACTCCTGATATTCACCTTTTTGCAATGTTTGGCTCAGCAGTAGCCCTGAGCACAGTTGTGCTCATTACACCAAAAGTTTATTTCATGGCCCGTTAAAACACCTCTTATGAAGTATGATTTCACCATCGAAAGAGTGATACAAGCTCTCAAGTATTTTATATGATTTTGTGTAATTTATCCCGGAATGATAAAAAAGGTGCTTTGTTTGCAAATAAGATTGATTCCGATTGATTCTTTATTTCCTTAAGCTATACAGCTTATCGGTTATAAATACAAAATATTTACAAATATATACAAATAAGATAATAGAGGGTGAGTAGACAAATACAATTTTGAGGATATAAAATCCATGCATTTCAACGTACATATAACAATACAAGTGAATAATATGTCGTAGCAAGTACAGAATTCATAAATTACATGAAGATCGAAACTTTGTAGCCTATTGTAGGAGCTTTCCTAAATTATTCTTTTGTATTATTTATGCACTAAGAAGTTTTACTAATTTGAAGACACTGGGTTTCTTGTAATAAATTTTTTTGATATATTTAATTCTTAAACCGTTATAAAAAGGACATTTTAAAATAAAATGAAATTCGTCTTCTAACTCATTTAGGTTACAAAATGTACAAATCCTATTACTTCTTGAAATATTTTTATGCCTGCCATTCTCAATGTTCAAAGACGTCCGAAATTTTGTTATATATTTCTTTCCATTGGGATGAAATAAGATACCCAAGAATCTAAATTCGCTGTGATTTGATGCATAATTAATATATAAGAAAACATGCCTAAACGACTCAGAAAGAAGTTCAAAATTGAAAACGGTATTTGCTTTTTTTTTTTTTTTTTTTAAATCTACTGATAAAACCTTCAAAAAACATGTCAATTAGAAAAAAAAAATATATATCAGAGAAATATATATAAATTAGAACGTTTACGGGGGTAGGGTGAGGCCACAATATGGGGTCAAAGTGTTACATGCGAATATATAGGGAACATCTTCAAATAGGGGCCAAGGTGACTCATGTGAACGATGATCATGTAACCCATGGGTCTCTTGGACCTACATGTGCTATATAATAGTGCATGAATGTGTGTATCAATGTATCTTTACCTATCACTTGGCTTTCTTTTCTATATTATGTAGAACATTTTAAATTTTCCAATTTGAGTTCTGAATTAGAAATAAA
Source organism: Ostrea edulis (assembly GCF_947568905.1). Lineage (NCBI taxonomy): Eukaryota > Metazoa > Mollusca > Bivalvia > Ostreida > Ostreidae > Ostrea > Ostrea edulis. Next base: position 57,473,119 of record NC_079167.1, read on the forward strand.
CATATCATTCTATTCTATATCTGTGTTCTAATATTTTACACGTGATCCGGAAATATCAGAATGAAACTTTTCATTACCTAAAATGTCTGAATCAGGACTGTTCCATTCGATGACAGAGGAATGGCACAGCCATCAATACATAAGCATACACAATTTACATTTCGTACCTTGGTAATATCACATATTCGCACATGAATACGATGTTTAAAATAATTTGATATATCGCCAAAAGAGAGAATTCAACCTGTTCCCCCCCAGAGTACATTAAAATGAGATTTCCTCTTCCGGATCCTTTTGCATCGACCACGCGTGTTGAATAGAAGCGACTGGCTCACCACTGTTCAAAGGAACCAATATTTTCTTTGATTAAGTCGGCCAGAGTTAACAGAAATGGTAATTTTTGATACAGTACTCTTTTTTTTTTTACTGATATAAATATGTAATTTCAATTTCTTTGAGGAATCGTGCTTTTTCATGGGGGGGGGGGGGGGGGGTGATAAACTGATTCTGAAGTAATAAATTGATTATTAAACCTGTGTGTGTAGTAGTACTACACGGTGAAGTATAGTTAGAATACAGTGTTCGAAATTGGATTAAAACTTAGTATAGACCACAGGTCGATGACAAAACAAGATGACGTAGACCTCATCTAATTGGCATAGACCGCAACATTGAAAAAAAAATATCACAAATTTAAAACGTTTTCATTTACTTCTAATGTACTTAGGAAACCTGTTTTCTTTCCATTTCCATAACAGTATCCTCCTTTCCTCATAACATTTATCAGACGTCAACTGACCATGCAGGGTCTTTTGGGATAACTTTATTGCTTTAAGTCTAGAAAATCTGCTTAGACAATTTGGTCCATCTCAATTACAATTGTCATAGACCAGTGTCATTTGACATAGAATCAGTGAATTTTGAACACTGAGAATATTATAACTGTGTCTCTAGACAGGCCCTCACAACAGTTAGAATGCCTCCCATATACTGGAAATGCCTCCCATATGAAGCAGAAAATTGCAGAATCGCTCCAAAACGATTTTAAAATCACCAAAGAGTAAACGCGTATATTTGAAGCTAAAATTGAATACAACTAATCTCTCTGATAATTCGTAAGTCCTTAACACTAAAAAAATGCGTAAAATACTATAGTAAACTGGACACTTTGAAATGTCACTTTTCTTGATTCAAATTGACTACCATTTTTATTTTTACCGGAAACTGTTATTTGAACACCCTCCTGTATTCCAAAACGAATGCTCAATGAAGAACTGCCCGCTACAATATATGGAAAACAGTGAAACGTACCTTTTGCTAAGAGCTTGAAGATAAAGAAAGAGAACGATGTGCAGTGGACACAGAATTACTGTGTAGAATTGAAAGACAAACAGACAGAAATAATCTCTGCAGTGCTAAAGGGAAATGATCTGTGTTTGCCAGTGCAATCTGCTTAATTTTCTTCATTCAGGCCTAATGAAAGCAATTTTCATCAAAAGAAGAATATTAAACCTTCATATTAATTTGATTTGTTGCTGCAATGTTGCCTTATCTTATATTGGAAGCTATAAGTTAATTTTCTTGTAAAATAACGGCATAGGAAAGATCTTGGTGCATTTTTCGTGAAAGGCCATATCTCCATATTTGGGAGCTGTTCGCTTACATAATTACAGCGAAAGGTTTTAGTTCTCTTTCTATGCTAAGGCGAACGACAAAAATTGTTGAGTTTCCGCTAACGTTCCAGAGAAAAATAGGGTAGGTAGGTAGGAAATAAATTTTATTTTATTTTTAAATTTTAATTTTTCAAAGTATGCGAAAACATTGTAAACTCTAACAAGTTCAATGATCTATTGAATTTTATACTTTCAATATAAAATTTTGCTTAAATTGCATTGCAAGTAAATTTTCATTCTTATCATTTCACTTGTTATTGGCTGAGGATTATTTCCAGATGTTTTAGAAGAAACAATATTTTTCAATGAAACATATAGCATAAAACACAAATTAAAGTTAACTCCTTTATGCCCCTATGCTATACAAGTACCAGATACATTGTTTCTACATTGAGATTGGTTGTCAAAGCAATACTACTATTGGATATGTTTGACAGGAAAATAATGTGATGATTTTGATAAAAATATGAAATCATCACCAAAATATCAACATCATTAACATATTTTAAGTTTATTAATTCATTTCTGAATGCACTTTCACAATCTAAATGGAACAAGGGTAGGAAGACAGTCTGGGCAGATCCCACTTATTCTAATGGGATCCAACTCTCTTCCAGCTAAAACTTTTTACCGGACATAAATTTTTATTTTAAAAAAAAAGTCTGCACATCTTTTTCCCCCTCGGCTCTCAACAGCCATCGACAACTCGGATGCGTTCACTGCTTTATTTGTGGCCTTTTTCATAGTGTATTCATTTAGAACTGCAGTAGAAACCATGGATGTGCATACAAATTTGATAGACTGGACATTCAAGTGCACTATATAACGTCTGTCACTCTGCACCATGACCTCCATATAAACAATGCCCGCGAAAGCAATAGCACAAGACGGTGGCTATTTATGAAAACACCGTAGGAGTTGGCAATTCTAACAAAAGAAAGTCTTCTATGGAAACATGACACTTGGCAAAGTCTCTCGGTCGTCTGTTCACTTCAATTGTCAAAGCACCGTTGCGTGAGGCAAGCATGGAGGTACAGTACTAGGTCAACCATCATGCCATGCTGTTAGTTATAAACATTATCAATGTTGTTTAAACGCTTGACACAATACCATGTAAAACTTGTACGGTACCAATTTTGATGCACCAGATGCGCATTTCGACAAATAATGTCTCTTCAGTGATGTTCAACCGAAATGTTTGAAATCCGAAATAACTATGAAGTTTTAGATCTAAATATAGCCCAAAACAGTGTGCCAAACAAGTGGAGCCAAATACCATGTAATTTTGTACATCGTTAAAGCGTTTGAATGACTTCATCCCAATGTCTAACTAAAAGGAAAACCAAGAACCGAGAATATATTTTTTCCGGAAAAATGACGATTTTTTTTTTCAAATTAGCGGAAAAAATTTCTAGAGTCGGGGCTATAATTTAGGGTCGGTCGGGTTAGCGGAAACACAACATATTTTATCAGTGGCCTAATTAAAATGGAATTAATGGCAAATCAGTTGTGAAGGTAACGTTTTTGGTTGTATATTAATATGTGACATGATTTTACGGAAACATGTTCTGAGTGCAATTTTATTTTGCTACATTGCGGGTATATGGGAGGCATTCTATCGTTAAACTGGGTCCGTAGAACATTATCGTTTTTACGATAGAACATTCCATTGTAGTCTCACTTTAAAGACACCAAGGCTCCACAAGAGGAGGCTCCCATTCACAGAATTCGCATCACGTTGACCAGCAGGAATGTTAAAAGTCTGGAAAAGGGTAGGCAGCTTGCATTGTACTGTACATGTTTTTTGTGAAGAAAATACGAAATAATGGTGAATGAATGAACGTGGGTTTTAGCATAGAACTTTGATTTTGCTACATTGCTTGAATTTATGTATTTAGCAGGTTGGGAACACTTCCTCTACAGTGAGATATTCTCGCAAAAACGCGTTTATTGTTCTCTACCGAGAGTAAAGCTATCCCATAGAACCGAGAAAAACACCTGTTGGGTACATGTCTTCGTGTTTCACGTGAAAAGAAGAAAAAAGTGCTAAAATGTTTGATACTTCTGCAAATATATATATCAAATCAAAAACACTCATGATGTACATTGGATTTCAGTTTCCTTCCCTCTTGCGCAGCAACTTTGATTTTTCGACTGTGTTGTCAATTTTGTTAAAGACAATTCATGTTGTGTTGAGTGTGTGTCGCACTCATTCAGCATTGCACGGTGTTTGCCATTATTTTAATAAAGACACCAAAACACCTGTTTATGGTAATGATTACTTTCTTGCCAAAGAGGGATAATCGCGTTTTAGCAAGATCTCACCATAGGGGAAGTGTTCCCAACCTGTTTAGCAAAGAACATCAGGAAACGCACTAATTAAGGATTGTCCTAATATCAGCTGAATATGTGGACTGACGCCTTCACTGAATCTCGGAGCGGTCCTTCATGATTCATCTCTGGAAATTTACTATCGGTTTTGGTTGGTTCTAACAATTAATGTGCAATTAATTAAGTGACACTGCTGTTTGCTTCAAATAAGGGATTTGGCTGCTCAACTCTATCACTATCAATTTTGCATTGCTTACTATCTAGTTATGAAAATCCCAAAATGAAAAAAGTCACTAATTTTTTTTGTTCAAATGCTGACTTCTATGGCGCTTTATTTTGTCTCCTGAAATTGAAAAGTTCATATAGTCTGTTTTATCAAATTACTGATACATGGTATATCAGATCTCCACATACATACTTGTATATCAGTAATTTAAAAAAGAAACTAGGAGCTGTTCAATTTCGGAAGATAAAGTATTCTGCCATAGGAGTCGTCATTTGATAGATATATGTATTTTGGAGACTTGGTAGTCTCTATGTGCTCCTGAGGATTTTGGTTCTCTTCCTTATTAGATATGCAGTTATTGATACTTTGAATTCTACACGCTCCTTAGATCCACCTTTGGGCTTTCTGTCTCTGACAGAAGACCAGCAACTTTATCGGTTGTTTATCGAAGGTGCATGAGTCATAGGCGTGTGACATTATCATACCTCAGATTTGCTACTGCTTTTCAAACATTTGGGATACTGTTCCTAGTGTGTGGTTTGAAAAAAATAGTGAACTGGGACACTTCAAACATAGGCACTTCACATGTATATATACATATATTATGGTGTATGGACATAATTACACTTGTCAACATCCTCATGGGTTTTGTTTGTCTGTTTTGTTATAGTGTGTGCTGATTTGATCAAAGGAGCTAAGGAGAAGTCCCTGAAGGTGAAAGGACCAGTGCGCATGCCCACAAAAGTATTGCGAATCACCACCAGGAAAACCCCTTGTGGAGAGGGTTCCAAGACATGGGATCGATTCCAAATGCGCATCCACAAGCGCCTCATCGATTTGCACAGTCCATCTGAGATTGTCAAGCAAATTGTATCCTTTTACAATACTTGAAATAAAAGCTTAATTTTCTCAAATAGGGGAATCAACATACTCAAAATCAATCTCTACCCAGAGTTATCGTTCCTTACACTCACTTGCATCTCTGTAAACGTCTCAAGGGTTTTACAAGATTTTTGTAAAATGGCACGTATGCTCAAATAAAGTATGGTTTTGACTTCAGTTACAAAAATATACGTAAATAAATAAATATTGAGCAGATGTCAAGTCTATTTGTGACACAAGAAGCATTGATTTGGGTTGAAACGTAGATATTGGGTAGTTCTATTGCACCAGGCCTATAGATAGGTACATGAAGAATATATAGTAATGAAAAAAAAATATACAAATAGTTGCTTGTCCTACATTTTCCAGATATTTTATAAAATAGTTCTTAGTTTTATTAGCCGTAAAAAGGTGGATTTACATGTGGAATAACATTGCTTATTTTGAGACGTTAACAGGGGTGCAAGTGAAAGCAAGGAACGACAACTCTGGGTAGAGATTGACTCAAAATGTGTCAGCAAGTGTCTTTCCAATATGAGAGTTACCTCCCGTTGAATATGACTCCTTGACAATCATTTAGACATCCATCAGCATCGAACCCGGAGTCGAGGTCGAAGTCACAATAGCTGATGCTTGATCATATGTGACCAAGAGAAAAGAATAAAAATAGTAAAATCAAAACTTTTGTTTTTATTTTTAATCGAATACTTTGTATTCCATTCGGTAATGATGTCGAGACAAATAGTTGGACATAATAGTGGTAAGATACAGTGTATGGTAACTTTTAGATGTGTTTAGTTTCCGTAGTGTATTTGTTGGTAAAATTTCATTTTTTAATGTAATTAAACCGCTTTTTGTAAGTGTTGCTACTTTAGTTTAACCTAAACATATATATTTGATGAGGATTAGGTCTTCAGGCGTACGTTCACATTTTTGCAACAACAAAAATAAAGGGGGGGGGGGGGGTATTAGAAATATCAAAAGATAGTGAAGGGCAATATTTATGACAATTATATTTGTCCTCTCCGGAATTGTTATTAACGGATTCAGTTTATATCTACTCTTATAGTTTACAAGGAGTGTTTCCGATATTGCTCCATGTTGAGTCTGTCATGGCAAAACAAATGAAGATATTGGAATTGTTTTCGTATTATACCATACGTATTTATTTTGGGGTTTTTCTCTTCAAAGGTCGGAAATTGTAGTGGGTTCGTCATACAACGATATTGGACAGATCCTTTCTCATTTTTGAGATTTTACAAGTGTATGTCCGCATTTCGTACAAAAACGGAACAGACCTCGAGTATGGCTGCGTAACAAATTTTATAAGCGTACGAAAAATGCGTTCAGGAGGGTCGAATATACACATCGAAATCGTCTAAAATTTACCAGCTTACGGGGGCTGGGTCCCCACCAGGGCTTTGCCCTGGACCCATTGGGGCCTTAAGGCGACCCCCTACCTACTCGGGCGTCCACATCAAAAGTAACCTGGCCTTATTTCAATTTATCGTTTTAGATTACAGTTTACTGTTGGATCCCGATCAAATTTAACAATATATTAGCATAGAAATACTAAAGAATTGCATCTGAATTTCTAAGGTTATGCCTTTATTTTTTTTAAAAGTCTTTACTGTCCACTGAAATTGGTGGGCTTTTAAAAAAAAAAAAATATCTTCTGTGCCCATTATAATAATTATATGATATCATATTTAGAGTTGATACAATTGTATCAAATTTAATTTTCTACATCATTCGAGATTATTATATAAAAATTGATTGATGAGCATAAATTTCATTGAAATAATTATTTGGATTTAGTATAAAAATGAACTAATTACGTCTATGCAGATAACATTGATAATGATGATTACCACTGTCGTTTTAGACACTGAATATACAGTGTATATCAAGAGAAACTACCAACAATTTGATTGACTTGTATCAATTATTGGCCAGTGAACCTGTAACAAACATTTAAAATGATCATGTTTACCATCATTCACAATTTATCAAAAGAAATAAAAGCTATTAACATGTATTACATATACAAACAAAAAGGAAAAGATAACAAGAAAATCTACGATATGAATTTTATTCCAGTAGCTATCAATCAGAGATGAAATTAATTACTGGTGTAATAATAATTATGTAGCATTGCCCAATACTTTCTCAAAACAAAATTAACAAAGGTGTAAAAAAAAATTCTGGTCAAGATATCGCTAAAACATAATTTAGACAAATTGTGGCAATATCATTCTATAATGATATTTATATAAGTGGTATACATGAGAATAAATAATCTAATTCCATTAAAATGAAATTTTACCAGCGTACTCTCTTTAGTAGTAACTAAGCTTTATTATGCAAGAGTGAAATGAAATGCTCGAGTCTTTCGCAGATGACCTTGAAAACAGAAGTCCTGTGTCGCGGTGGGCGGTTACAGAAAATAAATGCCGCCAGCAAATGGTTTTACAATGGTAGCGAACTAGAAGTTGTTGACAGCTTTAATTATCTTGGTCTTACTTTAAATTTTAATGGTAAATTTTTAAAGTCTCAGTGTATTATCGCCGAGCAGGGTAGAAAATGTATGTACCATATTCTTCGAATTTGTGATAATCTGTCACTGAATATTGTAACAAAACTTCATGTATTTGATACTTATGTTTCAAGTGTTTTGAATTATGGTAGTGAAATTTGGGGTTTTAACCCAGGTAACGATGTTGAAAAGGTACATGTGGACTTTTGTAAGCGAATTTTACATGTAAAGAAGTGCACTCCAAATTATATGGTTTACGGGGAACTTGGTCGTGTGCCAATGTATAATTTACGTATGATAAAAATTATTAAATATTGGTTGAAAGTTATCAAAACCGACAATTGTATCCTTCAATCTATATATGATGACATGTTGATTTGCAATCACAAGAACTGTAATTGGCGCTGCCAAGTTAAGCATTTATTATTATCGAAAGGATTTGGTGATGTATGGTTTAACCACTATGTTAATAATGAAGTTTTATTTCTAGAATGTCTCAAACAGCGTTTAACTGACAACTTCATGCAGTCACGAGATGAATTTTTTGATAATTCACCCAAATGTTTTCTGTATAGACACCTTATTGATAATGTTACCATTCAATTTTACTTGACAAAATCTATTCCGGAAAATCTTATTAATCTTTTAGCAAAATTTAGATTGTCTGCTCACCAGCTTAGAATTGAACAAGGTAGATATAATGGCACAGCAAGTGTGAATTTTGTAATTTGAACGAAGTTGAGGACGAATATCATTTTATTTTAATATGTCCTTTGTACAAAAACCTCAGATCTGCATATATAAAAAAATATTATTGGTCGCATGCTTCTATGTTTAAACTGGTACAATTGATGTCAATTCATAATAGAAAACAAATCTGTAATCTGGGTAAATTTTTAAAAGGTGCTTTACTCTTACGATCTAGCCAAACTATCGTCTAATGTATATGCTGGTTTTTGTTGGTTTCTTTTTTATGTAAACTTGTCTTATAACTCTCTTCATGTATGTCCATCCTCTAATATTCACTCCACTTTTCATACTGTATACATCTTTTTTGTTTATATTTTGTAATTGAATATGTATTATGCTGATGAACCGTAAGGCTTAAAGCCAATAAACAATACAATACAGCTGTAAGCGTCATGCATAGGTCGAACTTTGTGGCACTTCATTTTCAGCTCATGACGTTTATGCAATTTGTATAAAGGAGGTAAAGTAAAACCATGTTCAATGTCGCGATTGTGGTAGTGAACCACGGTATTGCATTTGTACATTGTTACCAGAAGTTTAAATCGATACTGACAAGTGTTTTAATTACAAAGTGGTTTACATTTCATTATCAGTTTTATCCGAGAAAGAATGGAATTGATTATTTACTGAGTCAATGCTGTATGCGAGGTCTGAAGCCCTGTTTTACGAATGAACAATGTGAACTTTCCTACTGGGACGGATGGTGTGACACCATTGTACTGCAGAAGTAATATTTACGGGCAAGTGTCAATTGTCATGATTTACATTTTAGCGTCTGACCTTTTAATTGAAATGACTTAATCTGTTTCATAATCCGTTTTGTCAACCTGTCTGCAGGCGGTATTGTCATCAGTATAAAAGCTATTTGTTATTTTTATGCGAGTACTGTACCATTAAGTGGGATTTTCATATCCATGTCGTGTTTCCAAAAATGAGTCTAAATTGGTTTACAACTTTCATTATAGGTAACAACATTGATATGACTGTGTCGGTATCTGTTTTGATGGAGGAGTTCTTTAGATCGTAATAAAAAGTGCACTTTGCGGAATGGGTCAACGAAATTCGACGTCTTTCTGAGCGCCCTTTTGTGATGGTAATTGGTGATCCAGGGACGGACAATACTAGTCTCTTCGTTCTCACGAAAAAAACCGTTAGAATTTTCCCACTGGAGTCCCTGTCATTCCCCTGGGTCACCGACGACAATCATTTTTTTTTTTTTTTTTTTACCGAATGCCTCAGTTGTTTGAGCGCAAGGAGGATGTCCATGTCTTCAGAAAAGAAAGAAAAAACGAGGCTAATTTTGTCCGCCTGTTAAACCATCAGGAAACCATGTTTCGTCCACCCTTTTTCATATTTTTTCCCACAATAACGATAATCTTGTGTGTCCCATTAAACTCTGAAATCTACACCCATTTCTCTCAGTGGAACAAGTCTCGGGTGACATGCTTGGATCCACTGAAAGGCAAATGATCATAATCACTTCTCTAATCGACTTTCGTCAACTGGTGAACGACTTCTACAAATATGGGTTAGAACTTATAAGATGATGAATATGATAGTTTTTGTCCAACTATCGAATCATGAAAAGAGAACATGAAATCGGACCCAATGATTTCGATGTGTTTGACGTGGTATTATAACCACAAATTAATATTAAATGCAGTGCTACTGGGTTTTGGGGTATGAATTATACATATGATTAATTGATAAATGGAAGCGATAACGAATGGTCCAATTATGATTTCTATTTAATCGTTTTTCCGGTTTTATTGAACGTCAGGCAAAACGGAGAAACTATTTATCCAAATATAATACGATGTTTGTGAAAGCTGGCAGTTATTCTTCCAAAAGGTTTTTAATTTTTAACGTTCAATTTCGAACAATTTAAAATTAGAGAATTGGGGAAGAACAGTATCAAATAACTAAAATATTGATGTGAATGGTGTCGGGTATAACGGAATGGTTCGATTGCCACAGAGGTCATTCGAATAGTTCTGGTAATTTGTAAATAGATTGAATTTTGTGAGATACTGTCACACTCTGAATTGCTTTGGCATTATTGAAGTGGACGTGTTCTACCGCGAAGTCGTGGGATCCGAATGCGAGTGTGAAACCGAATACGCAAAATTCTGTAAACACTTGGAGAAAGTAGAAATAAGTAGGCCTATAGCTGACCAGAGGTATCCTGATGAAAAGGCATCCCTATCCCGGTATTTGATATATACATGTACAAGTGTTTTTTATCGGACCACACTGGCGATATCCGCATTTTGTACTGACATATCCCTTAAGGACGAAGATTTAATTGTGAAGTCATAATTTAATTAAGGTATCTTAATTGCTATAGTAAGCAAAATTGATTATTGGAAAGTATTTTACGCTGAAGGATATAACGATGTTAAAAGTCATATAAATACATGTACATATATATATATATGTGTGTGTGTCTGGAATCTTCATTTGTGGGAGCTCAAACTCCCCTTATCACTCCCAAGACCATTTGAATATAGGGCCTATTACTAGTAGTGTGAATCCGCAAAATAGTCTTGCATCCACAAAACACTGGACACACGTTTTGTATTTCATGAATTAATAAATAGATATAAAGTAATACATTGAACCCAAAGCAAACACAGTGCAAATTGACAACTCTAATGGTTATTACATTTTTTATGTTACATGTATTTAGGCTTGATTAAAAAAGACCACCCCCCCCCCCAAACCACAAACAAACAACAAAAACTAAAAATACATAAACATAAATCCCGCAGAAACAAAAACATTAATTCCGCAGAAACACATGTACAGTGTACATGATCAGTTTGAAAAACCTCATCAGAACAGACCGAACTTTAGCGCGGCCTGTAAGAAACGCGTTAGCACTTCATGAAAAGTATGATGGAGTGAAGCGTTGCTGTTCATACCCTCATGTATTTTCAAAAAAAGGGGGGGGGGTGGGGTTGGGAGGGGGGAATTTATTTCCTTTATTTACATTCTACTTTCATTTCTGTCGGATTTTCCAGCTGTTGAAATAGACGAACTATATACATGTACATGTATATCAAAATTCTTAGGCACATCTGTATTACATAAATTCATGAGGAAATACAAAATACATTCTAGATATCTCTCTCTCTCTCTCTCTCTCTCTCTCTCTCTCTCTCTCTCTCTCTCTCTCTCTCTCCATAGTGATGTGTATTAGGAATTTGGGGTAAAATCATTCAAAATTGAATTTTAAAATGTTTCGGGATATTTATTTATATATATATTTTAGAATAATGAGTCATGTTGAAACAATCGTATTATTTGAATGATATGTGTGCAAGCATTGCCAAGCTTTTGGTCATTTTTTAAAAGAAATGACGATCGTGTGAAAATAACAGTCGACACGGAGATTAAGTTAAGTATTAGTACTTTAACAGTCAACAATGACTTCTTGATTTTGCACTCGTCCGTGGATAGAAAAGGGAGAAGTGCTTACTTCACACAAAAGCTTGCACGGTTTAAGACATGGTATAATACGACTTTAGGACTTGATCCCTATTAATTTTCTTTGTGTGTCGTTAAGTGAACTTTCCCTGCAGGGATAAGGATGTGAGATTTCTGTGATTCAGAGGGGATCTAGGACTAGGACACGTGCTAAATCACGCACGAACGGCCGGACTTGCAAGCACGTTGTTATGCTCTATTATTAACATATTTCCTTCTGTCTTCTAGCCATGTCTAGTCGCCGTGATTTATAACAGCGAATTGCATCACTGTAAGTAAGTCACATGTACCTTGAGCACTATTATGCCGAATGTTGCTGATGAAATCAGGTTGTATACATAGTCATCTATGTCATGACAGTCTTTCACATACGAATCGCATATACCGTATATTTTATTTTTCCGTTATCTTTTATCATCCAGACTTACCATAAAGGATGCAAGTTTGTTGTAATGAAAGGTCATGTCCCCCTCGAAGTGGAGATGATCAAGAAAAAAGCGAAAATATGGTGAAATGCATTAAGTAACTATATATAGTGAACATGAAAACTTCCTTATATAAGGAAGAAAAGGGCTACAACATAGGTTCAAAGTTTTACATAGTCCCAAAATATATAAGAAAGTCGTTTTAAAATCTATGCAGGAACCGCAAGGTTGTAATTTGTCAAATTGATACGCAATCATCCGCATCTATAGTTCTTCACACCACAATTCCGGAGCCGCAACAGAGGTTAAAACTTTCACATGGGAGTTTAAAATACAATACTTACATTTTTCAATGTTTTTGCCTTCGATATCTTTAAATATACTAGTTGAAATGATAGCCATTTTCTCATGAATACAATGCAGTGTTGAACAATGTGCGTATGAATCTTAATGAATATAGTATGTTGATCTACTTTAGCGACTGGGAATCCCGAAAGAGAAAATATAAAACGATGAATTGAACTTTTGAAAAATACATGAGGGTATAAAGAGCAACGCTCCACGCCAGCATACGGTACTTCTCATGAAGGGTTAACGCGCATTTTGAAGTGCTCTGGCGTAAAGCGTCGCAGTTCATGTCCTCATATATTTTTTTTTTTAATAAATTCATTTCTTTAGTTTGCGTACAATCCTTCTCATAGATATCTTCTCATGAATAACAATTGTACTATCTGCCAAAATACTTCAATATACATTTCCAAGGTTTTTGCTTTTGATACCTTTGCAATGATAGCTATTTTCTCATGAACGCGCTGCAGTTGTAACCAGTGCGTGTATAAATCTTGATAAATATAGTACGTCTATTTTCTCGATTGGGATTTCCGACAGAAATCATTTCATTTTTGAAAATGCATATGGGTATGAAGAACTGCAATGCTTCACGCCAGCGTACTTTTCAGGACACGCATCATGATGTATGCCGGCGTCAAACGTCGCAATTCATGTCCTCCTTTCATTGTTCAGCTCCCCTAGGCTTCGATGCACTGCGCGCATGAATACATTGCATCAGGACTTTGGTGTGATTCTATTCACACCCTCGTTTTGTTTGAAATAACGTATGTCCCAGAAACGTTCTCCAAAAGATATGGAATTTAAACCAAAGAGAGCTTATTTTAAATATTATGAGCAGTATATATAGATAGAAATGTTTGTTTTACAAAATGATAGGAAAATATACCACATGAGTTGTTGATCTTTCTAACCAGCATCGCATGCTTGGGCACTGTGTGGAAGAATTGATCGCTAATTAGAGGGGTTGAAGGTTAATACATACTCCATAAAACGCCTGAGTCTCTGCATATATAGTGATTAGATAAATTCATTGAACTATAGTCTCTGCATATATAGTAAATGAATACATAAATTCATTGAACTAATGTTAGCTACGAAAATTTAATTAAAATAAATTAGTGGGGTTACTTTGATATACTTATAGTAAATGGTTTTTCTTTGCTATTTACAAAAATCCCAGGAGTACGTTCTGTACTTTGACTTGAATGAAGCATAGATCCACTTCTCAAGTACCACGAAGTCAAATGAATGCGCAACAATCCTCATTCAAATTTTGTCCACACCGAGTTCACATTTCACAGGGGGAAAATCTTTTTTAAAAATTTCGAGTTACGAAGCAAAAGGATAAGATATATTGAATTAATTAATATACAAGCATCCTCGCGTAGTGTAGATTTAATTAACCACGGGGTATTCAATTTTACATAGAAATATACAGTACAGTCATTTTTTTTAACGAAAATTTCTCAAGTACCGCAACTTGACAATCCTCATTTAGTATACATTCAAGGATGTTCACAACATCATCAACGGGGGTCTTAATAAGGGTTTCAAAACTTTTATCTTTTATTCAACAATTAAGAAAAGAACTCTTCGAAAATCAATATTCTGCAATGCAACCTTTAAAATTTTTTTTAGTAAATACGTAATATATTGTCATATATACTGTTCGTTGTTTATATTGGAAATCGGTAACGATAGGTGAAGAATTTAATAAGCGCCGTCAATCAATCATACAGAACAGGTCGTATTGACAGCCACCAGGTGATCAACAAACCTAGACATGTTAGGTCCGTCAAATAGTGCACAAGACAAAATTGCTACAACTGGTCTTTTTCAAAGAATTTATATGATCAGTTTATTTCCTTCCTTTTTTTACTTTCTGGCGGTGATAAAATACATTTAAAATAGTGGAATCTGGAATATCCAATGAAACAAAAATACTTTCGTCTTCAGGCAGAATTTCTAAGAGTTAGGATAACTCATATAAATGTGAAATAAAGTTTGAAGAAATCCGCGAATTCCTGCCAGAGGTCGAACTACAATTATCATCTTTTAAGATGAAGTATGAATAAGGCTTCGTTAGATACAGAATAACTGTGTTATAAAATACGGATATATGATAACTAGTGATTCAAGGAGGATAAAACCGTAGGATATCTTGCGAAATTTGGCGGCGTATCGAAAATAGTCTCCACGTGAGATCCAATTCAAAACGCGACCCCTAATGGACTAATTACTTCTGTCCAGGGGCTATGTTAGAATTATGTCGTTAAAACAAGATAAGAGACACGTAAGTTTTAATGTCCGACATCCAAAAATATACCTGTACACACCGAAAACATCGATGATTCGAGCTTACATAATGGGAATGATATGTAAAAAGAACTATTTCTTTGTGCTGTCATCTTTCTAAAATATTCTTCTATTTTTATACTTGTGTAATTTCCTGTATCTAGATACATAAACATGTAAATAGGCGTGTATATATTTAACGTTCGGTGACGGAAATTTCCTTATATGGGACGATGACTCGTTACGGAATTTAACGAAGTTCAGCTATTGTAAACAGAATGACAATATCCCTCTACAAAAAATCAATATTTTCTGCTGAGTTTAGACATCACTGAAAATAGAAACCTTGTAACACATCTCAATCTCTGATGCAGCTGTTGTAAAGTCAAAATTGCAAGAATACTAGGAAGTTTACCTGAAAGGGGGCGTTTCCAGACAGGTAAGGTACTAATTTTAGATATCATTACCTTTTCTCGCATGACGGCGCACAAGTGGACTATAGTAATATGAAATACGAAACCGAGCTGACCTGTTTCGCAAATCCGATTGTTATTTAGGAAATGAAAGTCAAACGAGACGGATGTATGTGTGCGACTGCTCAGTGTTACAGTATTAGAATATAAG